>NC_090735.1:27281389-27283889 GCF_036898095.1 Palaemon carinicauda
ATATATATATATATATATGCATATATATACATATATATACATACATATATATATATATATATATATATATATATATATATATATATATATATATGCATATATATACATATATATATATATATATATATATATATATATGCGTGTGTGTGTGTGTGTGTGTGTGTGCGCGTGGAAATCAAGAAAAGGCATACTATCAAAATAAGAAAATCGTTAAGATGTGTAAAAAGAAAAAGTGTGTTTAGCTTTCAACTTTACTCCACAAATACTCTCTGAAAACTGTTCGGGAAACATAATCTGGCGCCATCCACATCCCCCAGGGAGATAAAGTATGTTGAGAAAATTAAATATATTTCTATGATTATGTATCCATGTGTGTAGGTGTTGAAGGTTGGAGGTGTCTTGTTTCAGTTCCAGTTTCATCAAAATAGATGATCATCAGAACGTCAGCCGGGCAAGCCCAAACCCTCACTGTGGTGCCCAACCACAACAGTGGCCTCCCCAGTAAACAGCTTGAACTCACGCTCCCTTGCTGGGATCGATCTGCCACCAGACGAATGCTAGGCAAACACGTTATCGCTGTACAAATCACTTTTAAAATGAACTAATTTCGTCAAAGAACTTTTTCCTAAACCGTATGTTTATAACCCAGCGATTGTCTTTGAATCATATTTTAAATCTTAATGTGCTTTAAAACGTTTCTTTTTTGTAATTTTCATTTATCAACACTTGAATAGTTTCCTTACTTATTCCTTTCTGAGTTTCCTCCCCCTTTAGGATTAAAATTGTTTGTTGTTGCCTTTTTATGTCTCCAATTTTAGGGGCTGTGAACACTAAAAGTCAAATGAACGTTTACGAACTTTCTCTAGTGACATGTAAACAAGTTTATTCACTCGTCAGCTCTCACTTTCTATTGATGATCATTTTGTTTATATATGTTTTGAAAACTCACCGACAAAAGTTTCCCAACCGACATCTCATCTTTCAATCAAGTTTTAATTACTAAATCTCTAACATGTCGTTATAATGTCGGAAACCCACTAAAGAATAAACGATTGACCGAATCGGTTAATTATTTTAGTATAGCTACGTTACCCTTTTCATCCAAACTTTTTATGACGTACTGTCGACAATACAGTGAGTTATTCACAGTATCCCTTGGGCCGTCAGCTACATTACATTCTATTGTTGTTGTTTTTTTTTTCAGCTGATCTACTCGGATTTGTTAATTAACTAATTAGTCCAAACGTTCAAGCTTCCCATACTAAATAAATCAGAGAAAAAAACCAGAGGAAACATTTAAATCACTGGTCTACCCTAGTGTACCAACTTCGTACTTTTCACGAATTTTCTTTTGTGCTGAAAAGAAAATTGCACTTTTTTCCAGTTCCACAAAACTCTCGTAAAGGTCTTGTTCAATAATAAATTGCCAACGCTACTGGAATGTATTGACAATTGACAGCTAACTTCGACCTCACCTCTTTCACGAGAACGTGGAAGAGGAAAGGATATTACAAATAGATTTCTAACTAAGGTTTTTTGAAAATAAGAAGTTGAATGCAAAGAACGTTTTTTTTTTTAGTTCAAAAGATAGCAATATTTTTAATCAGATTTCAATGACCATCGATTAAAAATTATAAAATAAAATCAAAATCAATTAAAGTATCTTAAAATCCTCTATTTAGGCTTAATACCTATCTCATTAACTAAGATATCTCAACTTTTCTATACAAATGTCATCCTCGCCTGCTATTTATTTTTCAGGTGGCTTCTATTCTATTATATTTTAAAGACTTCCCTGACTTTTCTCTGTCATATAAATCTTTCAACAGAATATCCAAAGAGGAGAGACATCTAGCATGTTTCTTCTCTTGCAATTTCTTGAAATATTTATTTCACATCTTTCTTCGAAAGTTCAAAAGAAAGAAGCAATTTTTCAAGTTTTTTTTTTTTTTAAATAATACTTATGTATCTCAATTCAAAATATTGCCTTTAAACTTAAAGCTCAAATATTTTTGTTTAATAATGAAATAATCCACCGGCTCAAATCATATATAGAAAAGAATTAGCTCTCATTAAAGGCTACAGAGAAATACTTTTATCTTTTCATCGCATCATAAACAGATAACATAATTCGAAATATAACCAAATGATTATATTAAGATAATCGCCTTCTTTTAAGGCTCTTCCATTTCCTTTCATGCTTTTGACTATATTAGTGCACTCGAGTGCACTATTCTATCTTATTTCTCCTCCCTTTTTTTTTTGAAGTTTTTATAGTTTATAAATGAAACATATATTTCAATGTTGTCACTGTCCTTAAAATATTTTATTTTTCCTTGCTTCCTTTCCTTACTAGACTATTTTCCCTGTTGGAGCCCTTGAGCTTATAGCATCCTGCTTTTCCATCTAAGGCTGTAGATTAGCAATTAATAATAATAATAATAATAATAATAATAATAATAATAATAATAATAATAATAATAATAACATAATTAGCATT
>NC_090735.1:27288889-27291389 GCF_036898095.1 Palaemon carinicauda
GAATATTTTTTTCTTTTGAAATGTTTTGTAATACTTGGTGAATATGTTTTCTCAAACGAAATAAGTAATTTTTTTCTCGCTTTTTAACGTTCTCCAATATTCTTTTTTTTTTCTGCGGCATCTTGTTGGGTTCGTCACTCAATATTTAGAAAACGATACAAATATTTTTGTATTAGAAAGAAATGTTCCACCAACAGAAATTATGTTAAAATGAGTAAACTCAAGGAGTATTATTCTTATAACCCTAGTGTGCGCGACGGGTAAAAACTGACGGCTACATATTTAGATAGATATGCATACATAAATAGTGCCCGAGCACGTAGTTTTATCTTTTAGCAGCATCATGAATAAATGACAGCATCTAACAATAGTCCAACGATTCAAACTGGATAATTACTATCTAGTAGTATTGTATATATTTATGCCAGACGATTGAACATACTTTTGTTGTTTCCTTCTATGTAATTCTCTTTCTTATAATATAATTCACTTCACATTAAGATTTAGAAATTAAGTTTACATGGGAAAGTTTGTTGTAGTAAATCTGTTATATTAATTACGGGTTATAGGTATTATCTATAGACTCTTATGAAAAGTAAGAAGGCATTTAGCAATGGAATAAGAGATGTGCCATTTTAAAAAGGGCATTTGATGTATGGTATGTATATGAAAGTATATGTAGCTTTGCATAAAGAAATTTGATACAGAGATCTCTTTTGAACAATATAAATGATGCAACCCTTGACTCGTGTTTGCTGGGGTGGTAGTAGCTACTGACGTACAACCCTCTATTCTTCCTACCTGTAAAAAGGACTATTGTTTCCCGAGGCAAGACTTGGTTAAGATTACCAGCCTCCTGTTTAAAGACTTGCTAAGAAACCGTAAACTGTACTCCTCTGCCACTTAAGCCTTCATAATGAAAAAAAAAAAAAAAAAAACTTTCAATGTATATATATATATATATATATATATATATATATATATATATATATATATATATATATATATATACCACCAAATAACATTCAGAAAAATCCAATGATTCCTTTCACATTCATATTTAATCAAAAGAAAGCGTCTTGCCGATGACCTCAATAACCTGTGAACTCAATTCAATAAAATCTAATAAACCAACAAACAAGAAAACCTTTCATGCATTTTACTCTCCGATACTAGCCAGAAGAAAAATCGTTGTCAACTTCAAAGAACATTTTGAATTCCGATTGAAATCCGACAGAGAAGCACAAAAATCCTTTTGATATTTGGGATGTGTTGCGTAAAATCATCAATATTGGAAATTCATATTCTGATACTCTGATACGTTTTAAAGGAGGACATCTGTCACTCCATATAGTGGGAGACAAAAATTAGCGTTCCGTGAAATCGTGCAGCGGCTTTAGCTTTTTCAGTGAGAGATGAAAGAAGGGAGATACGTCACTTCCGCTTCATTTGTAGCCTTTGATAAGACCAGTTGGGCACAACAACGGATGTCGCTTTATCATATTGTACTGCACGTGTTTCATACACGTTCATACAATATAATGCTATTTCTTATTGTTATCTCTCACTCTCTCCATGCTGAAAATAAAACAACCTGTTTAAGCTTGCCATAGCATGTTTTAGATTTAGATTGTTTGATTTTTTGTGTCATTCTTGCTCTCTACTGCTGTTGCATAAACTTTAATTGCATTTACGTCACCTATCTGTTAGAACCTAAGAATGACTAATCCACACCGCTTTTTTTACCCACACATTCGCCCTACCCTTTTTACAGTATCACCCACCGAAACCGACTATTACACACACGCCGCTTAAATGAAACAAGCGCCTCTTCACTAGTGGAGAAGCGTTCGCTTTTTTCTAGTCAGCTGAAGTTCATTTTCGCATCAAGGGCCTGACTCGCTCAAGCAGCATAGCAGACTATTCCCTCCCAGTGATCCCCAAGGACAATTTTGCAGAAATCTCAAATTGGCTTTGAAACCAAGGGGACGCCTCAATAGAGAACGACGCCCTAAAAAAAATAGCTCCTGGAGCAGTACTCACCATTGCCAGCTGCCTGTATAGCCAAGCTTTTCCAGCTCTCTCAACAGTTGTTGGGGGGCCAAAGGCTTTGCTCGCCCTCAGGAAAATAACCAGTACTGCTTACTTGCAACCTGCCGCAGACGGCTCTTCTTGGGAACTAAACCTACTCCGTGACCTTTGGGTATGACGTCTACGCAAACTTATAACACGCCACCATTTCCGATGTCGATAACTCACCCCTGAAGGATCACATGACCAAAATCAACACCCTTATGGACAGCTACTTCACAACCTTCAAGACCTCCATCAATGCCTCCACTTCTGTGTGTGTGTGTGTGTATATATGTATACGTGTGTGTGTGTTAGTATGTGTACGTGTTTGTTACGGTGTATTATCCTTCTACTCACGATATCAGTGAAAGAAATCCTAAGTATAAATCTTCCAGGACAACTAAATACAAAAAGAAAATCTACATTA
>NC_090735.1:27306389-27313889 GCF_036898095.1 Palaemon carinicauda
CTAGATCTAGTTATAGTAAACAAAAACAACAACATCATACTAAATATGGAGATTGAACCTGACTGCTCTATATCCCCAATGCATAAGTTGATGTCTTTTGAAATAGACGTTAGAAAAAATAATGCAATACAGAAGGAAATCACATACAGAATTAAGACTAACTTTGATCCAAAAGAGTTCATTGAACAAAGCCTAGAGGATATAAAAGGGATAACACCAGTCTGTAACTGTGAAGGGAATCACACCCTCGTAGAGAGACAATCCTGTATAAACTGCATTACTGATAGAAGTAAAACTATACTTGCAACTAATTATAATAATAGGTGCCCGGAAATAACAAAAATAATCACAATTAAAGAAAAATCGAACTGGTTTGATAATGAATTACACGGAGAAAAAAAGAAAAAGAAAAATGGAGGATAAATGGAAAAGAAATAAAAATAATGAAAACTGGCAAAATTACAAAGCAGCTAGAAATCGCTACAATTACCTTATCTTAGTTAAAAAAAAGGCCTATTATAAAAAAGTGTGCAATGAAAATGACCCACGGAAAATACATAAGAACCTAAAGAAACTATTAGGTCTAAAGACAGAAATAGTGTTGCCTGACGTAACTAATGATCCTAAATGCCTAGCAAATGATTTTATTGATTATTTTGAGGAAAAAATAAATCAAATCTGCTCTAGTTTTCACAACATCAGCACAACAGAGCGAAGGAATACATCAGCAACAGGTGTAAATAAGCTAAGGGTATTCAAAGAGTTAAGTCAGTGTGATTATATGAGAATAATAAAGAAAGTAAAAAAAACCTACTGCGGAAATGATCCATTTTCAATTAATGATGTAAAAGATGCAGAAAATTTCACCAGACTACAAGAGACCTACCGAAACATGGTAAATATGAGTTTAACACAGGCAGTTTTCCCTGATTGTGAAAAAGTTGCGCGTATCAAGCCTGTGTATAAAGGAAAAGGTGATGCAGACAATTTAAGTTCATATAGGCCAATATCAAATCTGTCATATTTTTCGAAAATTATTGAAACTGCTGTACACGAACAAACCTGGAAATATCTGAAAAAATCTAATGCCATACCTGATGATCAATCTGCATACAGAGAAAATTACTCCACAGAAACAACAGTGTTAGCGATAAAAAATGACATAACAGAAATTATAACAAATGGCAAGTGTTGCATTCTTGTAATGCTTGATCTAAGTGCAGCATTTGATACTGTAGAATATACATATCTGATGGAAGACCTTAAAGCTGTGGGCATCGTAGAACGAGCACACGACTGGTTTGTGAGTTATCTTGAAAACCGCAAAGTTAAAGTAGTAATATCAAATGTTGAATCTGAGACAAGAAAACTAACCAAAGGGGTGCCTCAAGGCAGTGTACTAGGTCCTCTCCTGTTTGGAATTTACACGATTGAACTGGCAAATATACTTGAAACTCACAGAGTTAAGTTTAAAATATACGCTGATGATACACAATTCTATTTCCCAATAGAATCCGTTGATGAAGCTAAAAGAAAGATACATGAAATAATGAATGACATTAAGGCTTGGATGTTAACAAAAAAGCTCAAGCTCAATGAAGACAAAAGTGAATGTATTATTTTTGGAAATGAAAAAGATATAAAAAGAATCAAATGCTTCCAAAGAATTGAAATAGGTCAATCGATCATTGACCTAAAGAAATCTGTCAGGAATCTTGGAGTAATCATGGATGATAGACTGACAATGAATGAACATATAAATAACATGGTTAGAAATTGTAACTATCATATTAGACACATAGCATTTATTAGTAAATACTTAGATGAAAAATCTATGGCCATACTCATTAATCACCACATATTTTCAAGAATTGATTACTGCAACTCACTGTTCTATGGCTTACCAAATTATCAGCTGAAGAAAATTCAGAGAGTATAAAACAGAGCCGCTAGATTAATAAAAGGACTACACAATAGGGAAAGAATTACCCCTGCACTAATTAAATTACACTGGCTACCGGTAAAAGCGAGAATTGAATACAAGCTACTCTTAACAACGTTTAAGATACTGAACCAAAATGAACTAAAATATCTAAAAGAATGCCTGATTAAACTAGAACTAGAAACAAATGTTAACACAAGACACATGAGTGACAAACATAGTCTATCTGAACCAAGAACAAATAGTAAATTTGGTGAAAGAGCTTTTAGCTACTGTGCGCCTAGACACTATAATAAACTGCTAACTGAAATGAAGGACCTAAAGGGAGCAATTGAATTTAAGAAGAAACTAAAGACATTACTTTTCACAAGATCATATGATTTGGAAGATGCTACTATCAAAGAATTGTATAAGTTATAATGAAAATGTTTCGTTAGATGATTAATATGGACCCGCCCGAGAAGTAGTTCACTCGACTTCAGTGGAGGGTTGGATTTAAACCCAAAACAAGTAAAACAATTAAGCAAGTAGGTACTCACTTTTCATGGCTGATCCTTACCCATAGCCCCCATCCATAACCCATGTTTGCAGTGATGCCTGCAGTCCTATACTCATTAGGTTCATATAAGAAAATAGTAATATGTCATCATCATCATCACATCCTCCTTTGCCTATTGACGCAAAAAGGCCTCAGTAATATATGTACAGTGCTTTTACTAGTTCCCATTTCTACTTTTCGGCCACAATTCCCCGTTTTACGAATGAAAGCTTCGACTTTGTCTACAAAATCTTTTACCTTGGTCGAGTGTGTTCATCGGTTTAAATAGTGTCAACAAGGTAAGCAAGCTGCATTATGAAGCCATCTACAGATCATGCTGGCAATAAATCTTGCTGGTTTTTTATCCTGAGAAAAAGAGTTATTTCTTCTCTTGAACTCACATACACGCTGAGTTACGTTTCCTTTGGACAGCCAACAAACTGCTTTTTGGAATAGGAGGGTTTCATAAACTGCATCCATATATTGCTAGAGTTTCTTGAAAAGACATGTTTTATGAGCTTATACTTTTACAAATTTAACTGTCTTTATACTGGTATCAAAAGTATTCTATAATTCTGAGGGTAGTGATTTTGATGAAAGAGCTTGATTGTGGATCATGCAGTGGGGAGAAATAGTATCTTGTGCTTTTTGTATAAGTCTTGTAACAAAACCTGACTAAGAACCAAACAAGGCTGGAGCTTCTTCTGTGCATATACCACAGAGATTGCCAAAGTCAAGACCTTAAGCTTCAAAAAATTCTGAAAGTTTCTACATTACATCTTCAACTTTTGTAGATTGCTCAAGAGGTTCAAAAAACAAGAATTCTTCCTCCAAGGTCTCCTCATGAACTTATCTTACTGGACGTCAAGGGAACTAATCAAACTGAATACTAAATAATCCAGTTCTTATGATTTCTTGTATCATCTGCTCTTTCATATTACTGTATCAGATATTCAGCGTTGCACTGTATCCTATAAGAAAGAAATAACATTTAACTTTTCAATACTTTTCCCTCCCAAAACCAACTTGACCGTTGTTTTGGCACAAGACAAAATTAATTCCCTACCCCATCTGTGTGAGGTTGCTTTTTTATCTGAAAGGATACAAAAGATGATCTGTCCATTACTACAATTCTTTCCGAAAAAAAGAATCTTTACCAGAATATTGAGATGCTGTGTTTTCAGATCCAATTCAAATTTCAATACACGTTTATCAATAATACTCGTAAATCCAATATTAGGGTAGTTGCCAACCACCCCTTGCTGATACCCAAGAGTTAAGAACATAAGTTCTCATACGGAATCCTCAGCTTAGGAAGCCTTATCATTTTCCCGAGTGAAAAATTGTCTCTTAATTATAAACATCTCCATGTTTTGTTTCATATCAAGCAAACTGAATTAGATACAAAAAAAAAAAAAAAAAAAAAAAAAAAAAGGAAATATAACGTATTACTCGTGTGCCTGACAGCAAGGAATTCTTGGAACATGAAATGACTAATAGGAGTTTCCTCCGCTGACTACTTACCCTCTCAACCCTTTTGGTTTTATCTGGAACTAACGTCAGCTTATGGCCCTCTACATTTTCCTATATGGCCCCCCAGGGGCCATGAATCCCAGTTTGGGAACCACTGTTTTAAAACAAGAAATTAGGATTTCCAATCCTTTAAAACAAGAAGTTAGAATTTCCAATCCTTTAAAGCTAGAAGTTAGAATGTCCAATCCTTCAAAACAAGAGGTTAGAGTTTCCAATCCTTTAAAAAAAGAAGTTAGAGTTTCCAATCCTTTAAAAAAAGAAGTTAGAATTTCCAATCCTTCAAAACAAGAAGTTAGAATGTCCAATCCTTCAAAATAAGTTAGAATTTCCAATTCTTCAAAACGAGAAGTTAGAATTCCAAATCCTTCAAAACAAGAAGTTAGAATTTCCAATCATGTAAAACATGAAGTTATAATTCCCAATCCTTTAAAACAAGAAGTTAGAATTTTAAATCTTTCAAAACAAGAAGTTAGAATTTCCAATCCATCAAAACAAGAAGTTAGAATTTCCAATCCATCACAACAAAAAGTTGGAATTTCCAATCCATCAAAACAAGAAGTTAAAATTTCCAATCCATCAAAACAAGAAGCTAGAATTTCCAATCATATAAAACATGAAGTTATAATTTCCAATCCTTTTAAAACAAGAAGTTAGAATTTTAAATCTTTCAAAACAAGAAGTTAGAATTTCCAATCCATCAAAACAAGAAGAAGTTAGAATTTCCAATCCATCAAAACAAAAAGTTAGAATTTCCAATCCATCAAAACAAGAAGTTAGAATTTCCAATCCATCAAAACAACAAGAAGTTAAAATTTCCAATCCATGAAAACAAGAAGTTAAAATTTGCAGTTCATCAAAACAAGAAGAAGTTAGAATTTCTAATCCATTAAAGCAAGAAGAACTTAGAATTTCCGATCCATCAAAACAAGGAGGAATTAGAATTCCCAGTTCATCAAAACAAGAAGAAGTTAGTATTTCAAATCCTTCAAAACAAGAAATTCAAATTTCTCATTAATTACAACAAGTTAGAATTTCCAATTCTTCAAAACAAGAAGTTAGTATTTCAAATCATTCAAAACAAAAAATTAGAATTTCCCATTCATTAAAACAAGAAGTTAGAATTTCAAATCAATGAAAACAAGGAAAAATTAGAATTTCCAATCCTTCAAAACAAGTTGTTAGATTTTCTAATCCATTAAAACAAGAAGAAGTTAGAATTTCCAATCCTTCAAAACATGAAGACGTTGAAATTTCCAATCCATCAAAACAAGAACTTAGAATTTCCAATCCTTCAAAACAAGAAGAAGTTAGAATTTCCATTTCTTCAAAACAAGAATTTAAAATTTTCAATATTTTAAACTAACGAGAAAGTCTCAAGGAAACCGAACCTCCATTATGGGATTGGGGCCCGAGTGAGGCGGTACATAGAATTACTCCTTCAAATCTGGATAATAAAATTGGCGTCAAAGTAATGAGAGTGACTGGAAGTCGGATTACAACAGAGTGAGGAAATGGATCCTTATAGAAAAAGAGTTCAATCTGAAGAGAAAGCTTGGAATCTGGAATCTGGGAATTGCAGATTATATTCCACTTAGAGAAAGCAATCAAAGGAGAGAGAGGCTTTCAGGGCAAAGGCTGTTAGCTGAGGGAAAGATTACAGGGAAAGCTCATAGAGGGAGTATGATTTCTATTTACTATACATACACATACACACGCACACATATATACACACCTACATATGCCTATGCATATATATATATATATATATATATATATATATATATATATATATATATATATATATATATATAAATATATATATATATATATATATATATATATATATATGTGTGTGTGTGTGTGCGTATATATATGCATATATATACACACACAAATATATATATATATATATGTATATATATATATATATATATATATATATATATATATATATATATATATATATATATATATATGTATATATATATATACATGTATATATATATATGCACACACACACACACACACACACACACACATATATATATATATATATATATATATATATATATATATATATATATATATATATATATATAAGCATAGAGAGAGAGAGAGAGAGAGAGAGAGAGAGAGAGAGAGAGAGAGAGAGAGAGGAGAGAGAGAGAGAGAGAGAGAGAGAATAATTATGGTCCTTCTCCATGACAGCAGTTGTCAAATGGCTGCTAAATTCAACGTCATATCATGATTACCGAAAATTATTCCAATGATTTAAAAAAAACAAAAAAAACAATTAAAGCTATCTATATTCCTGGCCCCTTTCAACATAGTCAAGGATGCCACGCCCTTCTATTCCCTTTCAATTTCAACTAAAAACAATAATGTTCATTACCTTTCAGCAGTACTTGATGGTTTATGCGTGTTAAAGCCAACGATAATTTTCTATGACACTAACTGTTCTTGAGAACAAAGCATTCAGAGAAATATTGCGAATTAAATGGCAAAAGAGGATTAGAACTGAAGCTATAAGAGAGATTACTCAAGTGCCATATGTGGATGAGATAATAGTGAAGGGAAGTTGGAGATAGTTTGGGTATGCTCTTCGCACTCCCCAAGAGAGATTGGTTAAATCTTTCAACTGGGTTTCACAAGGCACTAGAAAAGTTGGAAGACCCAGGATTACATGGTTGAGGGCGATGAAGCGTTAAGTAGGAGATTATGAATGGAAAATTATTCATTTAAAAGCTCAAGAGAGATGACTAGCGAAATCATTACCGTAATCTGATAATTACATTTTGACTGAATACTAATCTTTTATATCTTTTATATTAGGATGAAATGGATTTAACGGCTTTGAAGAGAGTTACTCGAAGAGTTAATACAACACTGGTAATGCTTATCCACATTGTGATATTTTGGTAACACTATTGTAACAGTATTATTATTTAAACCTAGGGTCATTAGAAAACGCATGTACTGTATGTACTTACAAAACCAAATGATCACACTTTTACTAACAATTCGCTTCAAAACACTATAATACATACGTGATGGCAAATATCATTGTCTTCATAAGTTTAATTCTTGAACTAAATATTGTCTTACTATTTTCCCCTTATAAATCTCACCGCTGTACTGAAAACATTGAATACTTATGTGTATTACGATTCCTAGAGAAAAATTAAAATGATAGGTCTAAAGTCCAGAGAAATCAAGCTATACATATTTATAGTATCACCCCGGCGTGAATTCGTAGCTGGTAAATTACTAAGAGCCAAACAGAATTACATTACTGATAAATGAAACAAGTTCAACAATATGCAATTAAATTTGACCACGCTAGCTAACAACGTTCTATTCTATGAACAAATTGATACGCGTCAGTGCAGATAATAACGCAGTCTTCTCTCTCATTGAAGAGAGGATGGGGGTAAATAGGAAGCATTAATTATGTAGTTTCCCTTGAACGTTCATATACCCTTCGAGT
>NC_090735.1:27323889-27326441 GCF_036898095.1 Palaemon carinicauda
CACACACACACAAAAATTATTATCACAGAAATATCCAGACAAGGTAGTCTGCAAAAAATACGAAACCACAAAGATCATTTAATATCTTTTTAAATTGGCTATCAGACATTTTCAATCAACTTTTTAATCCGCGAAAAGTGAGGTTTTACTTACCAAGATAGAGATGTACGTAAAGGCAATCAAATCTTACTCCTTTCCTCTCCCTTCGTTCATTATTCATCATTGTTTTCTTCCTATTCCCCTTCTTTCAATCCTTATCTTTTCCTGTATACCAATTCCTTAGCAACAGCAGTAAATTCATTACCACCCAAACCAGCTGATTGACAGGGAGGGCCTTCTCCTCCCTCCCCCCCCCCCCCCTCAGACCTTGGGAAAAAGTGAGCCAATATTTCTCCGACCGAGTTCAAGCGAAAGAATTGGGATACGGGAAAAGATAGGGATTGAAGGAAGAGAATAAAAAGAAACAATGATAAATATTGGTCAAAGAGAGAGGAAGTAATAAAAATTGATTGTCTTTACGTGCATCTCTATATCGGTAATTAAACCTCACTCTTCGGGGATTAAAAAGTTGATTGAAAAAGTCAGATCGGTCAATTTAAAAAATATATTAAAATGATGTTCATAGTCTCGTAATTTGCGTCCTATTGAAAACCACCTTGTCTGGAAATTTCAAAGAATAATAGTGTATGTGTGTGTGTGTGTCTGTCTGTGGTGATTATTTAAATTCGTCTTGTGTCCTCATTCCTTTCTTATTCATTATCACTTCAGCTGCAACTGATCAATTTAAGTAATGACAAGTCATGTTATGTCAGTATTCAATTTGTCTTAAGGAATTATTTACCTCCAGTTAATACAGTCAGCAACTAATCTCTCTCTCTCTCTCTCTCTCTCTCTCTCTCTCTCTCTCTCTCTCTCTCTCTCTCTCTCTCTCTCTATATATATATATATATATATATATACACACACACATATATATATATATACATATATATATATATATATATATATATATATATATATATATATATATATATATATATACACGAGGAGAAGGCCAGATACTAGATAGATGTAAAGAATAACGGAGTGGGTCCCTAATTATCGCAAAACCAGCAGGGAAAGGAAGAGAAGACGATGGATTGACGAACTAAGAAAATTTGCTGGCATAAACTGTCATAGAAAGACCATAAACAGACGCCAATGAATAAAAAAAGTCCGAGGCCTTTGTTCTGCAGTGGACTAGTAAACGGCTCATATATATATATATATATATATATATATATATATATATATATATATATATATATATATATATATATATATATATTTATATATATCATAGACTCCTTTAAGGAAGGACTGGAACGTCCCCTGCTCGGGGTTTTTAACTTGAGTATGAAAGATTAACTTGAGTCTGGACTAAAATGACTTCTAGAAGGGCTAGAAACACGTTCTCTGGATCAAGATGGGAGTTTTTGAGGATGGTGAGTTCAATAGTAACATTTTCAACACCACCTGGGGTCATCTTCAAGGTCTAAAGGTCATTTATCAAGGTAAAATTTGTGAATTTTGGTCATTTTTTGCTCGTTTTTTGTGTAACTCATAAATGGTGAGAGATAGCTGATTATAATATGAGGCAAGTCTGCAGAGCTGTCCGAATTTAATATATATTGTCATATATCGTCCTTCAAGAAAGGACTGGAACGTCCCCTGATCGGGGTTTTTAACTTGAGTCTGAAGGATTAACTTGAGTCCTGGACTAAAATGACTTCTAAGAAGGGCTAGAAACACGTTCTCTGAGTCAAAATGGGGGTTTTTGAGGACGGTGAGTTCAATAGTGACATTTTCAACACCACCTGGGGTCATCTTCATCATCTTCAAGGTCAAAAGGTCATATTTCAAGGTCCAAATAGTGAATTTTGGTCATTTTTACTCGTTTTTTTGCGTGTAACTCATAGATGGTGAGGGATGGCTGATTATAATAAGAGGCAAGCCTGTAGTTCTGTCCCAATTTAATATATATTGTCAAATATTGTATTACGCAAACATTCCAAACAAGCCCTAAAACAATGAAACACTAAAATAAGAAATAAAGAACGGTATTTCTCATCACAACAAAACTCAAAGTCATTAACATTTGATTAGATGAACATCGCTAGATGGAGAGCTTTTCTTGCCTCCTGAGGCATCTCGCAGCCTTTTCTTTGTCACTTACATTGAGAACCTGAGCTTTCAATAGAATGTTGGCTAAAGTCGTACATGCTGCATTATTAGTAGCTAAAGGTGCATCTACAAAAGATAACAATTCAGCAAAATGAAAGCGGCCATGCATTTTAGTCATGGCATGCAAATTATAGGCATTATGTACAAAAAAAAAAAAACAGTTGAAATAGTTGGCACACTCAGTCCACCTCTATTCAAATGATCTAAGAACTCAGATGACACCTCGTTACCATCTTCATCATCCATGATATCCTCCATACTAGTGCTATTACAATATTTATGAACAAGGTATCCAGCCAAATATACAACTTTATGCTTAAGGTTATCAG
>NC_090735.1:27334441-27349441 GCF_036898095.1 Palaemon carinicauda
TATAAATAAAATATCTATTATCAATATGATATTTTCTATTGTTACACAATACATAAGAATAACCTAATCTTTTTCATTACGACGTCTCTGATTTACTTATGTTCCTTTAATAAAGACATTGCAAAAAAAAAAAATAAACCATTATTGCTTCAATATTAACCTTTATGTGGACGCTAGATGATATAGAAGGTGTATTATATGATAAGAAAAGACATACAGTCACTAAAGATATTAACCTTAGTTTGTTTATAAGACATAGTTTAGGAATTACGTACAAAAAATATAGTGTTTAGGAATTACGCAGAGGAAAATAGTGTGTTTAGGAATTACACACAGGAAAATATAGAGTTTAGGAATTACACAAAGGAAATATAGTTTAAGAATTACATACAGGAAAATATTGTTTACGATTACACACAGGAAAATATAATGTTTATGAATTACACACAGGAAAATTTAGTGTTTAGGAATTACGCACAGGAAATATAGTTTAAGAATTACATACAGGAAAATATAGTTTACGAATTATACACAGGAAAATATGATGTTTATGAATTACACACGGGAAAATAAAGTGTTTATGAATTACACACAAGAAAATATAGTGTTTAGAAATTACACACAGGAAAATATAGTTTTTAGGAATTACACACAGGAAAATATAGTGTTTATGATACCAAAAGGAAGACATGATAGGATGAACTTTATGGAAAGCTTTTAAGAAAAGAGATGACCATCTTATTGCATTATTACTCTTTGATCTCCAGATCCCTGGAGATCCACAAAGATCTTTATTGGAAAAGATTCTCCTCTCAGGCAGTTGCTATATTTCTTGCAGTGCTCACCTTCAGATAATTACTAAATACTATTGTTTATCTTATTATCTTATTAGTAAATGCCTTACTTTATCTTATTATCTTTTTACTGAATTCTTTTATATAATCTTATTATTTTATTATTATTGTTATTGTTTATCTCATTATCTTATTACTGAATGCTTTTGTTTATCTTATTATCTTATTACTAAATGCTTTAGTTTATCTTATTATCTTCATACTGAACTCTTTTATATGATCTTATTATATTATTATTGTTTTTGTTTATTTCATTATCTTATTACTGAAAGATTTTGTTTATCTTATTATCTTATTACTAAATTCTTTTATTTATTCTTATCATCTTATTACTAGATACTTTTGTTTATCTTATTATGCTATTACTAAATGTTTTTATCTCATCTTATTAGTAAATGTTTTTATATAATCTTTCTGTCTTATGACAAAACGCTTCTGTTTATCTTATTATCTTATTATTAAACGCTTTAGTTTATCTTATTATCTTATTATTAAACGCTTTAGTTTATCTTATTATCTTATTAGTGAATCCTTTTATATAATCTTATCTTATCACTAAATGATTTCGTTTTATCTTATTGTCTTTTCTATTATGTATAAATCTGATGTTATGGTGAGCAAGCAAAGACATACCTTTTTCTAGGCTCTATAGAAATGGATAAGAAGGAATAGGATCATGAGGGAAGTTGGCCTGATAGCAAAATCAGATCAGTCTACTAAAATGTCAAATATTTAATAAGGGGCAATCGTCAATATATATAATATATAATATATATATATATATATATATATATATATATATATATATATATATATATATATATATATATATATATATATATATATATACATAAATATATATATATATATATATATATATATATATATATATATATATATATATATACATACATACATACATACATACATACATACATACATATATATATATATATATATATATATATATATATATATATATATATATATATATATATCTTTCCAGTAACGCTCGGCGGCATTGCCAGACGTATGATTAATCGGAGTCTCCCCATCCTCCCGATAGGGAGAGAATAAGTAGTCATACCCTGCCCAGGGAGAGGTTGCATATGTGTGCATATTATCTAAATATTTAGCCGTCATAAATGACGGGTCGCGTAAACTAGTCATGAAATATTTAAGGCAACTGGAAAAAATCGAATCGAGTGGCTATAAAATACCTTGGGAATAAAATAATCGAAACCTTTGCTGTTCCACTGAAAAATATTTCACAGCATGAATAAAACGAAAAAACAAGTCAGAAGTTATAGTTTCCAATCCTTTAAAACCAGAAGAAGTTAGAATTTCCAATCCTTTAAAACCAGAAGTTAGAATTTCCAATCCTTTAAAACCAGAAGAAGTTAGAATTTCCAATCCTTTAAAACCAGAAGAAGTTAGAATTTCAAATCCTTTAAAACCAGAAGTTAGAATTTCCAATCCTTTAAAACCAGAAGCTAGAATTTCCAATCCTTTAAACCAAGAAGTTAGAATTTCCAATCCTTTAAAACCAGAAGAAGTTAGAATTTCCAATCCTTTAAAACCAGAAGTTAGAATTTCCAATCCTTTAAAACCAGAAGTTAGAATTTCCAATCCTTTAAAAACAGAAGTTAGAATTTCCAATCCTTTAAAACCAGAAGAAGCTAGAATTTCCAATCCTTTAAACCAAGAAGTTAGAATTTCCAATCCTTTAAAACCAGAAGAAGTTAGAATTTCCAATCCTATAAAACCAGAAGTTAGAATTTCCAATCCTTTAAAACCAGAAGAAGCTAGAATTTCCAATCCTTTAAACCAAGAAGTTAGAAGTTCCAATCCTTTAAAACAAGCAATTGAAACAAGATGCTAATATTTTCAACCCTTTAAAACAGTGGTTCCCAAACTTTTTTTCGTCGCTACCCACTTTTCATGGATGATCTTTATCCATGGCCCCCATCCATAACCCATGTTTGCAGTGATGTCTGCAGACCTATACTCATTAGGTTCATATAGGAAAATAGTAATATATGTCATCATCATCATCACATCCTCCTTTGCCTATTGACGCAAAGGGCCTCAATAATGTATGCACAGTACTTTTACTAATTCTCATTCCTACTTTTCACCCCCAATTCTCCTTTTTACGAATGAAAGCTTCGAATTTGTCTACAAAATGTTTTACCTTGGTCGAGTGGGTTCATCGGTTTAAATAAGTCAACAAGGTAAGCCAGAATATGCTGTCAGTAAATCTTGCTGGTTTTGTATTCTGAGAAAGAGGGTTATATCTTCTCTTGAGCTTACATACACGCTGAGTTACGTTTCCTTTGGACAGCCAACAAACTGCTTTTTGGAATAGGAGGGTTTCATAAACTGCATCCATATATTGATATTGTTTCTTGAAAAGGCGTATTTTATGAGGTTATACTTTTACAAATTTAACTGTGTTTATACTGGTATCAAAAGTATTCTATAATTCTGAGGGTAGTGATTTTGATGCAAGAGCTTGTTTGTGGATCATGCAGTGGAGAGAAATAGCATCTTGTGCTTTTTGTATAAGTCTTGTAACAAAATCTGACTAAGAACCAAACAAGGCTGGAGCTTTATCTGTGCATATACCACAGAGATTGCCAAAGTCAAGACCTTAAGCTTCAAAAAATTCTGGAAGTTTCTACATTACATCTTCAACTTTTGTAGATTGCTCAAGAGGTTCAAAAATCAAAAATTCTTCCTCCAAGGGAACTAATCAAACTGAATACTAAATAATAGTTCTTATGATTTCTTGTATCATCTGCTCTTTCATATTATCAGATATTCGGCGTTCCACTGTATCACATAAGAAAGAAATAAAATTTAACTTTTCAATACTTTTCCCTCCCAAAACAAGCTTGACCGTTGTTTTGGCACATGACAAAATTAATTCCCCACCCCATTTGTGTGAGGCTGCTTTTTTATCTGAAAGGATACAAAAGATGATCCCTCCATTACTACAATTCTTTCCGAAAAAAAAAGAATCTCTACCAACATATTGTGGTAGCTAGCTTAAGTTTATTTAACAATTTGAGCCCGAAAGGTTTGAGCATTGGATTCCATGCGTTTTATGGGTGTCATTACAAAGACGCAAGTCTTAAGTGACATGGCTTGTGCGGTGACTAGGGGTAGCCCCTCAAACCCCCCATCAAAATTTATTTTATTTAACAACTTGAGCCCAAACATCAAATAACATTTTATCAAGTGGCCCTTGGATAAGGATTCAAATCCCATCAGTTAAGACCAAAAATTCCTGTACGTTGATTAATTAAGACACTAATTAATTACAGCCAATTTCAGTTTTATTTAACAATTCAAGCCCAAACTATTTTCTTTCATATAATGATACTACTAGATACAGTGAAGAGAAAAATATAATACAAGACCAAAAATATTTGTACGGGGGCCATTTAAGACCCCTTATTAATTACCATGGGCATTTTTTGGTGCCAGATTGCACTTTAACTAACCAACATAGCCCATCCAAAATTTCAGTTGCATATTACTATCTACCAAGTTTAATATCATTTCAAACAAGTCAAGACACAATTTACCTGTACATCAGCTAATTAAGACGCTAATTAATTTGACCTGATTACAGTTTTATTTAACAATTTGAGCCCAAACAAATTTCTTTCAAATAATGATACCACTAGTAACAGTGATTGGAAAAATACAACACAAGACCAAAAAATTTTGTACAGGGTACATTTAAGACCCCTTATAAGCAGGCCTTAATATGTCAATTACAAAATAAAAGTGCATTCTTTGATCTTATCTCACTAGTGTTTGACTAGTGGTTTTTGTTAATAAACATCTCGCATAATCCAAGAGTCCAAAGGTTACTCACAAAGTTTTATTGTCTATGAGTATGTACAGCATAAGTCATATATATGAACTTAATTGTGAAAGCTAATGGTGCGTGAATTTCAGATGTAATATGCATTATTTTAGGTAAATCCCATCTTCCCATCCAATTCACAATCTAAAATAATGATTGTATTATTATCTTTAATATGTGTTTCGCAAAGAGGATTTGAAAACCCATGATAATTTTCTAGAAAATAAAATGGATGTCTATCTAATAATACTTTTCATACTTATCAATATTCCAGTTTCCATCATAGACAGAACAAAAGTTCTGCAGATATTGACTATTTAATTGAGCATGATTTTATTTGGAAGACAATATTGAAATAAAGTGTTACACATATAAGACATTTCTTAACATTTTTGACTGCATTATATGCTACTTGTTTCTGTACTATATGTATAAATAACGTGTACCTTTTTATTTCAGATGCATGTGAATTAATCAAATTTGTTAGAAGGATTAAATTCAATGTATAATCAGTGTGAAATGGAGAGTTATCAACAACATGAGATTTCATTGCCTCATGCGGGACAGCATCAGGTTAAAAAAACTAACGATCAGGAAGGTAGGTTCCTTAAATTAATCCATTTATTAAAAAAAAAATAACACTTTCTTCATCATAACCTTTTTAATTTGAATAACCTTTCTGTAATATCAACCATCAAGAGCACGATAAGGATTTGCTAGATATTTTTAATTAATAGACATCATAGTTATAATTTTTTCTATCAAGGAAAATTATCATAATATCCTATACCATACAAAGATTTACATGAGAAATTATATCTAAGAACACGTTAAAAAATTACAATACTTTATATTGATGGATATTGTTTTAAACATTCTATGTGAAATATAGCTCCACATTTATTGTATAATTTCAAATAATTTTTGTTTATATCATTAAGATGGTATGTTTATTTATTCATTCAGGCCCGGGAATTGAACTTAAATGCCTCTTTCACAATGAAGCTACCTCAGAAGCAAACTTAACAAACTCCAAAACATTGAGGGGTCAGAACTCACAGGATTCACAAGCAGCAAATGTAATTGCCTTTAAAGAGATGACATGGTCGATGGTCATGAAAGCTGCAGCTGTGAGAAAAGGAAAGACAAATTTCAGTTCTAGCAAGTATTATGGAATAATTAAAAATTTGCCGAATGAACCTAATGTCAGTGATGGCTACCACCCTAAATGCTACAGTAACTTTACTGCTGTCGCAAAAACTTCAGTTGATAAAACACAACAGTCAGACAATCTAAATTCCCAATGTTTAAGGTCAGAAACCCCACCAGCTACAGAGAACAGCCAAGGAATTTTCAAAAATGTCTGCCTATTCTGTAATTCTGAAAGACGTAGATCAAAGTCAGGAATCCTTGAAAATCTTGGTTCATGTGAGACAATTCAAGCGGAAAATTCAATAAAGGAGGCAGCAATAATTCAAGGTGATAGCATTATGCAAGCGAGAATATCTGGGATTGATATGATTGCTAAGGAGGTAAAATACCACCATTCATGTAGATCTAACTATCTTCGTATGGCTAGTAGGAAATCTGGTGTAAAAAAGGACAATGATAATGCTACAGGTTCAAGCTTTAAAGACATTTGTTTTTATATCGAGAAATCTATAATTAATGAGCAGAGACCAGAATTACTGACATCAATCTACACTCAGTATTGTATGCTATGTGATGACAGTAATGATATACCTTACTCCACTGCTCAGACATTTTTGCGAGCAGTACTAGAAAATTTCAAAGGAAAGATTAAAGCAAACACCCAATCATCACAGAAGAGTGGAACAATCTTGTATAGTTCGGAAGTTGCAGATGAATCAATACGAACTGCTTATGATTTTGCAAGTTCACCTGAATATACAGTAATTCAAGCAGCAATGTTTCTACGAAAGGCAATAAAAGATGTTGCTTTAACTAAATTCTCAAATTGTATTACAGTTGAAGACTTGGCAAAGGGGGAAGCAAAGCCACCTGATCTCTTAATGACATTTTTTCAAGTACTGCACGGAGGACCAAGTTTCAAAACCCACAATGAAAAAGTCATGCGTACTGCTAATTCTGCAAGCCAGGATGCATTATTCAATGTATTTAAAGGAAATGTTAAGCCAGCAAAGCACACACTTCTTGGTTTGGCAGTTAAGTCTATGACTGGGAGTAAAAAGCTCTTAACATTATTAAATAGATTTGGTCATACATTGAATTACCACTGTAAAGAAGAGTTAGAGACCTCTTTAGCTTCAACAATTATAAACCGCAAAGAGTCCTGTCCTGATGGGGCAAAGAAAAACCTAATAATGGGTGTAGCTTTTGACAACTATGATGAGCTGTGCAACACTCTGTCGGGGTCAGATACTCTACACGACACTATGGGTATACTCTATCAAGAAATAGGCGATTCCCAGCCTATTGGAGAGCATTCTCGATCCATAACAACTAACTCTTCAAAAAGGAAACTTCAGCTAGATGATCTACCATTAACCCCCTATCGAAAGAAGCCGAGAATCAGTGATTTTAGCTATAGCCTGACAGAAAGCCAAGTTCCCAGAAATGACATTGCAGATAGATTAGATTTTGCATGGATGATGTGTCACAGTATTAATCTAGAAGTACCAATGTGGGTAGGATTTAACTCACAAATTTACAAAGACAAGCTGCCCAAGCAAAAGATTCTCTACATGGCAAATCTGCGACAGCCAATAACTGGATTAGATGTAATTCAGGAAACCCTAGACATCAGTATCAGGTGTGCTGATGAAGTTGGTCAGGAGTATGCAGTGGTGACATATGATTTGAATGCAGCAAAACCTGCCCTTCAGATTCAAGAAACAGAGAAACCAAAATATAAAAGAGTATTCATCATGCCTGGAGTATTCCACCTACAGATGTCTTTCTTCAAAGCATTGGGAAAAATTGTTGATTATTCTGGTGGTCCTGAAATTCTTACAGAAACAGATGTCCTTGCTCCCGGCTCTCTTAAAGGATTTATTTCAGGAAAAAACTTCAACCGATGCAAACGGTTGCATCCTATACTTGCATTATCTTTAGAAATTTTACACTTCAGAAAGTTTTTGGATGCATATCACCAGAGGGATGACATCTCACATCTCTTACAAGAATTGACAAACAAGACAGTGGAATGGAAAGAAGTAGAGTCATCACAAGTTTTCCTTGATTGTCTGAAAAAATATCAATACTTTCGTGAAGAAACAAAATCTGGAAAGCATGGGGCAACAGCACAGTTTTGGCTTATGTATATAGATTACATGCACAATTTCCATCAACTGGACAGAGCTGTAAGGACAAATGACATCAATATGTATATAGAGGCTCTGACACTAATCATTGGATTGTTCTTTATGGTAAATCATGTCAACTATGCTAGGTGGATGAGTAAGTTCCAGCTAGACTTGATTAACATAGACCAGACACATCCTGGACTTCGAAAAATACTTGAAGGAGGGGCATTCTCTGTCAGAAGGACAGATCACAACTTTAGCAGAATCCCTGTCGACCTTACCCTCGAGCAGACAGTTAATGCAGATGCAGCATCGAGGATGACTGGCATCTCAGCTATGACAAACAACTACAGTTCTCGTTTGAGATGGGCTGTAACAAAGGCAACTAGGGCAGCTTGTGTCAGTAAAGTACAAGAAATGGTACAGATGGGTCATAAAGAAGATGTTGTGAATGATCTACAGGCATCGAGAAGAAAAAGAGATAAGGGAGATTTGGAGAAGTTAGTGCACATGATAGAAGAATGCTGTAATCCCTTTGACAGTAGTACTAATGATAGCCTATACAACATCTTCACTGGTAAAGAAGCTTCATCTTCTGTAAAAGAATCTATTTTAGCAGTGAAAGTCAACGGGGAAGACCGACGTAAAACATTTGTTGAAGCCTGTATAAAACACCCCAGCAGATTTGAAGAGCCAATCAAAAGAGAACAGCTGTTAACTTTTCAAAGTGAATGTGCAAAGAACAAAAGAACTACCAACAAAAAAATATCAGAACTAAGATGCACAAGAGATCTGATGGGACGGCTGGCAGTAGTGGCTTCAAAAGATGATATTGACTTAAGGACCACATTTTCTTACCCTCTGACACCTATACCATTGTCCATGTTCTCAACTGATGGCAGTATGGCTAAAACCAACAAGAGCACATTGCTTCAGAACCTTGAGAAACGGTTGAATCACCAGGCTCCTGAGACTGTAGATGTCAGCATTGTTGATGGCAATTTTATTCTACATACATTGGTTGGACAAAAAACATCAACATATGGTAGCCTTGCAAGATTGATTTTAATGAATGTAACTGCATTGTCAAAAATAAGAATTGATATACTGTTCGACACTTATGCTGAACCATCTATCAAAGACTCTGAAAGAATGAGAAGGAATGCCACAGATAAAGGGTACCTCATCACTGGACCAGAACAACGTTGTCCCAGAAATTTGGCAGATGGACTCAAGTCCAACTCATTCAAGCAGAGCCTAGCAGAATTTTTAGCTCATGAATGGCAGCGCCCTGAATATACCACACTGATTGGCAGTAGGATAATATATTTGGGCCATTTGTCAGAATGTCACAGCTTTCATGTATCACCAACAGGGGTAGTCATTCGAGAAGCCGTCCAGGATTTGGCTTGTAATCACCACGAGGCTGATACTAGGATATGTTTACATGCATACCATGCAGCTAGAGAAAAACAATCGAGAAATATTGTGGTCAGGGCTTCTGACACTGATATTGCTGTTATTTTGCTTTATCATGTCATAAAACACAAAATGAAAGTTTGGATGGATGT
Organism: Palaemon carinicauda; assembly: GCF_036898095.1. Lineage (NCBI taxonomy): Eukaryota > Metazoa > Arthropoda > Malacostraca > Decapoda > Palaemonidae > Palaemon > Palaemon carinicauda. The sequence goes on from NC_090735.1 coordinate 27,344,034, forward strand.
TGGAACAACTGGGAAGGACACACGGCGCTATATTGATATAACATTACTAGCAAAAGAGCTCGGTGTGGAAGTTTGTGGAGCTTTGCCAGGATTTCATGCCTTCACGGGCTCTGACTATACATCCGCCTTTGTTAGAAAAGGGAAAGTGCGTCCACTAGGACTACTTGAAAAGTCTGCTGATGTCCAGGCTGCTTTTGCAGAGATGGGAACATGTGAAAACATCTCAGTCACTGCTGAAAAGGCTCTCCAGAGATTTACGGCATGCCTCTATGGTTTTAAGGGAGATCAATGTCAGTTGAATGAATACCGCTACAAAGTCGTTGAGAGGGCATTCAGTCCTAAACCTGGCTGCAAAAATATGTTGGAAAGGTTGAGTGGTATTGATGGGTGTCTCATCCCACCTTGTGAAGCTGAGCTTTCTCAGCATATAAGAAGGTGTTCTTTTGTTGCTCGAATGTGGTCAAGTGCCAACTCAAACATGATTGAACAGGATCCATCTGAAATTGATGGTTGGATTTTGATGGAATCAAAATATGAGCCTAAGATGTTTGATGGTGATCAGATTCTAGAGAAAGTGGTGTCTGCTATGGATGATGATAGTAGTTCAGTGTCAAATGACAAAGAAATAGGTGATAGTGATAGTGAGATAGAGACTGTGTATGGTAGTGGCTTAGAAACAGATACTGATTCTGACTGTGATGACTAGAATACTTCTGATTTCTTTAATGTGAAAATATGTTTACCTATATATCCATGACTACTCTATGGTTTGATTAATGTTTATGGCTGTTGCTCTACATGCAATTATCGTTATTTAACTGTGTAAGATAAAACATGAATTAAAATGCTGTGTTAAAAAACTATGGAATGAAAAATTCAAATTGAACTGATTGTTTTTTTTCTATACACGTCTATGCGTGTATTATACTCAATATTTTATATTTTATTCAAAGCTAAGAGTGATTAGCATCATATGCTTTATTATGTTTCCCATATTGTGAACAGTAATGCGTAATATATATTTTGCCACTAACAAACGAGGCATTCTCATCAAGAGAGTAGCTCTTAAATGGCAAATGTTCAAATATATTTTGTCTTAAATTGTGTTTTCCTACTGAGTTTAACTAGTGGTAGAATCTATGAAAGAAATTACTGGGGGCTTATATTATGAAATAATACTGTAATTAAATAAAATTATTATTGTTTTAAATTTTCTGATGTACTGATAATTTATCTTTTGAGCTGTAGGAAATATTATAGTTGGAAGACAGTAGCATGCAACTCTTGGATTATGCGAGATGTTTATTAACAAAAACCACTAGTCAAACACTAGTGAGATAAGATCAAAGAATGCACTTTTATTTTGTAATTGACATATTAAGGTCTGCTTATAAGGGGTCTTAAATGTACCCTGTACAAAATTTTTTGGTCTTGTGTTGTATTTTTCCAATCACTGTTACTAGTGGTATCATTATTTGAAAGAAATTTGTTTGGGCTCAAATTGTTAAATAAAACTGTAATCAGGTCAAATTAATTAGCGTCTTAATTAGCTGATGTACAGGTAAATTGTGTCTTGACTTGTATGAAATGATATTAAACTTGGTAGATAGTAATATGCAACTGAAATTTTGGATGGGCTATGTTGGTTAGATAAAGTGCAATCTGGCACCAAAAAATGCCCATGGTAATTAATAAGGGGTCTTAAATGGCCCCCGTACAAATATTTTTGGTCTTGTATTATATTTTTCTCTTCACTGTATCTAGTAGTATCATTATATGAAAGAAAATAGTTTGGGCTTGAATTGTTAAATAAAACTGAAATTGGCTGTAATTAATTAGTGTCTTAATTAATCAACGTACAGGAATTTTTGGTCTTAACTGATGGGATTTGAATCCTTATCCAAGGGCCACTTGATAAAATGTTATTTGATGTTTGGGCTCAAGTTGTTAAATAAAATAAATTTTGATGGGGGGTTTGAGGGGCTACCCCTAGTCACCGTACAAGCCATGTCACTTAAGACTTGCCTCTTTGTAATGACACCCATAAAACGCATGGAATCCAATGCTCAAACCTTTCGGGCTCAAATTGTTAAATAAACTTAAGCTAGCTCCCGGTTTATAATGCTATGTTTCCAGGTCCAATTTAAACTTCAATACACCTTTATCATTAATACTTGTATATCCAAAATTAGGATAGTCGCCAACCACATCTTGCTGATACGCAAGAATTTCCCATCCACTAAAACAAGAAGTTAGAATTTCCCATCCATTAAAACAAAAAGAAGTTAGAAATTCTGATGCATCAAAACAAGAAGTTAGAATTTCCAATTCTCCATAACAAGAAGTTAGAATTTCCAATTCTTTAAAACAAGAAGGTAGTATTTCATATCCTTCAAAATAAGAAATTAGAATTTCCCATTCATTAAAACAAGAAGTTAGAATTTCAAATCAATGAAAACAAGAAAAAGTTAGAATTGCCATTCCTTCAAAACAAGAAGAAATTAGAATTTCCAATCCTTCAAAACAAGTAGTTAGATTTTCTAATCCATCAAAACAAGAAGAAGTTAGAATTTCCAATCCTTCAAAACAAGTTGAAATTTCCATTCCATCAAAATAAGAAGTTAGAATATCCAATCCTTCAAAACAAGAAGTTAGAATTTTCAATCCATCAAAACAAGAAGTTAGAATTTTCAACCCATCAAAACAAGAAGTTAGAATTTTCAACCCATCAAAACAAGAAGAAATTAGAATTTCCAATCCTTCAAAACAAGTTGTTAGATTTTTTAATCCATCAAAACAAGGAGAAGTTAGAATTTCCAATCCTTCAAAACAAGTTGAAATTTCTAATCCATCAAAACAAGTTAGAATATTCAATCCTTCAAAACAAGAAGTTAGAATTTCCAATCCATCAAAACAAGAAGTTAGAATTTCTAATCCATCAAAACAAGAAGAAATTAGAATTTACAATCCTTCAAAACACGATGTTAGAATTTCCAATTCTTCAAAACAAGAATTTAAAATGTTCAATCTTTTAAACTATCGAGAAAGTCTCAAGGAAACCGTACCTCCATTATGGGATTGGGCCCGAGTGAGGCGGTACATAGAATTACTCCTTCAAATCTGGATAATAAAACTGGCGTCAAAGTAATGAGAGTAACTGGAAATCGGATTACAACAGAGTGAGGAAATGGATCCTTATAGAAAAGAGTTCAATCTGAAGAGAAAGCTTGGAATCTGGAATCTGGGAATTGTAGATTATATTCTACTTAGAGAAAGCAATCAAAGGAGAGAGAAGCTTTCAGGGCAAAGGCTGTTAGCTGAGGGAAAAATAACAGGGAAAGCTCATAGAGGGAGTATGATCTCTATTTACTATACATACACATACACACACACGCGCACACACATATACACACACCTACATTATGCATATATATATATATATATATATATATATATATATATATGTATATATATATATATATATATATATATATATATATATATATATATATATATATATATATATATATATACATATTACATATTACGTATGTATGTGTGTGAGCGCGTGTGCGTATATATATGTATACACACATACTGTATATATATATATATATATATATATATATATATATATATATATATATATATATATATATATATATATATATATATATATATAAGCAGAGAGAGAGAGAGAGAGAGAGAGAGAGAGAGAGAGAGAGAGAGAGAGAGAGAGAGAGAGGAGAGAGAGAGAGAGAGAATAATTATGTTCTTTCTCCATGACAGCAGTTGTCAAATGACTGCTATATTCAACGTCATATGATTATCGAAAATTATTCCAATTATTTAAAAAGAAAACAATTAAAGCTGTCTAGATTCCTGGCCCCTTTCAACATAGTCAATGATGCCACGCCATTCTATTCCCTTTTAATTTCAACTAAAAACAATAATGTTTCTTACCTTTCAACAGTACTTGATGGTTTCTGCGTGTTTAAAGCCAACGATAATTTTCTATGACACTAACTGTTCTTGAGAACAAAGCACTCAGAGAAATATTGCGAATTAAATGGCAAAAAAGGATTAGAACTGGAGCTATAAGAGAGATTACTCAAGTGCCATATGTGGATGAGATAATAGTCAAGGGAAGTTGGAGATAGTTTGGGTATGCCCTTCGCACTCCACAAGAGAGATTAGTTAAAACTTTCAACTGGGTTTCACAAGGTACTAGAAAAGTTGGAAGACCCAGGCCTTCATGGCTGAGGACGATGAAGCGTTAAGTAGGAGATGATGAATGGAAAAGTATTAATTTAAAAAGCTCAAGAGAGATGACTAGCGAAATCATTACCGAAATCTGATTATTACTTTTTGACTGAATAATAATCTTTTATATATTTTATATTAGGATGAAATATATTTAACGGCTTTGAAGAGAGTTACTCGAAGAGTTACTACAGGATTGGTAATACTTATCCACACTGTGATATTTTGGTAACACTGTTGTAACAGTATTAATATCTAAACCTAGGGTCATTAGAAAACGCATGTACTGTATGTATATACAAGACCAAATTATCTCTCTTTTAACAATTCACTTCAAAACAATATAATACACACGTGATGGCAAATATTATTGTCTTCATACGTATAATTCTTGAACTAAATATTGTCTTATTATTTTCCCCTTATAAATCTCACCGCTGCACTGACAACCTTGAATACTTGTGTGTGATACGATTCCTAGAGAAACATTAAAAAAAATCTTATTGATAGGTACAAAGTCCATAGAAATCAAGCTATACACATTTATATTATCATCCCAGAGTGAATTCGTAGCTGCTAAATTACCAAGCCAAACAGAGTTCAACAATATGCAATCAAATTTGACCAAGCTAGCTAACAACGTTCTATTCTATCGAGAAATTGATACGCATCAATGCAGATAATAACATAGTCTTCTCTGTCTTATTGAAGAGAGGATGGGAGTAAATAGGAAGCATTAATTATGTAGTTTCCCTTGCACGTTCATATACCCTGCGAGTAATGTTGCCGGAACGAAATTCATTATGGCCAGGGATGCACACTATTTTACGGCGGTTCCAATTGGTATCTGATGAATTTATTGTTCTATAGACATTAGATATATTGATAAAGTTGGCAAGGTGAGTGCTTCAGATACTCTATCTACTTAGTATTGTAACTTTTAGATAATTTTCAAGTAGCAAATACGTAACTTCATTTAATGAAATAATATATATATATATATATATATATATATATATATATATATGTATATATATATATATATATATATATATATATATACATATATATAAAAAAATATGTATAACGAATATATATGCATATACATGCATGTACATGCGCGTGTGTATATTTATACATACACA
>NC_090735.1:27371941-27374441 GCF_036898095.1 Palaemon carinicauda
AGGTGTATGAGGACAGAGGAGAATCTGTAAAGAATAAGCCAGAGTATTCGGTGTGTGTAGGCAAAGGGAAAATGAACCATATCTAGAGAGAAGGATCCAATGCAGTCCTGTCTGGCCCGTCAAATGACCCCACATCTCTCAAGCGGTATTTGGTGATTTGGTCATTTCATTTAATAAGTAAATTAATAGCTATAGATAATAGCAACCCAATATCACAGTCGTAGCCTATGTATTTCAATACCTAATGACATGAAATATGATTTAGATGCTCAATCATGTCAGGGATTACCTAGAGGTTTTGCAAATTATACTATACTGTACTATACTATACTATACTATACTATACTATACTATACTATACTATACTATACAACTCCTGATGAATGTCAGGAAAAGATAATTCACTTCAAACTGAAATTATTCACTGAAACTTTTCTTAATTAGTCTATTGTTAACATTTTTCTTTCCACAAGAAACTATTATCTATTATAATCAACACTCAAAAATAACAACCAGCAATATATTCTTGAATCTCATCCAGTCGTCAAATTTAATACATCATCATTATCTCCTACGCCTATTGATGCAATGGGCCTAAGTTAGATTTCCCCAGTCGTTTCTATCTTGAGCTTTTAATCTAATACTTCTCCATTAATCGTCTCCTACTTCACGCTTCATAGTCCTCAGCCATGTAGGTCTGGGTATTCCAACTCTTCTAGTGCCTTGTGGTGCCCAGCTAACCGTTTAGTGAACTAATCTCTCTTGGGGAGTGCGGAGAGCATGCCCAAGCCATCTCCATCTACCCCTCATCATGATCCCATCCACATATAGCTATCGAGTAATCTTTCTTATAGTCCCATTTCTAATCCTGTCCTACCATTCAACTCCCAATATCCTTCTGAGGGCTTTGTTCTCAAATCTGCAAAATCTGTTGGATATTGTTTCATTGTCATACTATGACTCATGTCCATATAGTAACACCGATCTCACTAAACTGATATATATGTGTAATTTTAGGTGATTTGATTTCCAAATTTTATTTAACCTAGCCATTGTCTGATTTTCTTCTTTCAATGTTTCACTAAACTCTAATTCTAAAGACCCTGTATTTGATATCATAGTTCCTAGATACTTAAATGATTCTACCTCATTAATCCTTTTTCCTTCCATGATATTTCATCTTCCATTGGCTATAGCGTTCTCATCATCTCTGTTTTTCTACTATTCGTCTTAAGCCCATCCTCGTGTGATATTTTATGCATTCTGGTAAAACAAGCATTACAAATCCTGTGGTGTTCTCCTAATGAGGACAGTATCATCAGCATGCTCTAGGTCCGCAAATTTCCTTATACCAATCCAGTCCAATCCTTCTCCACCATCTCTGACAGTATGGAAATATTGAAGACATCGTGTACACGCAACGACTATTGAAGGAATTATACTAAAAGAATGAAGCAAGTATTTATTTGATAAATAGCTATAAATCAACGTTTTCCTGATCAAATAGCCAGAGGAAACATCGACATTAAGAAATGTAACGAAATGTATATAATCGAAGAAAACTGAACCAATCTCGCCAACATCTAACTATAATTGTAATCACAATCAAATATACGTAATAACGTTACAATTTCCATGGACGATTATTTTTTTTTTTTGAGAAAATATGTTTGATGTAGCCATTATAAAAACTATATTCATTGAAATTCAAAGAAAAACTGCATGTATAAATCAACACAGTTGACATTTCGTTTTACGTTACTGTGCCTGGAAATTCTAAAAATTATTATTATTGTTATTGTTAGCTAAGCTACAATCCTAGTTGGAAAAGCAGGATGCTACAAGATAAAACCGAAGGGCTCCACGTGGAAAAATAGCCCAGGAAGAAAGGAAATAAGGAAATACATAAACTACAAGAAGAGTAATGAACAATATAAAATATAGTCTAAGATAATAAACACTTCCGATAACAAAAAAGAAATAATCCAAGGTATTACGAAAAGTAAAGAATCAAAAGCTCAAGATGGAGATGACTGGCGAAATCTTACCGAGGCCTTTTACGACAATAGGAGTAGGAGATGATGATGATGATTACGAAAATAAAACAGAATATTGCACACCAACCCTCCTTTCCACAACACCTCCCTTCTATATTAGTATTATTCTTATTATTCTTATTCTAATTATCATCTATATAGTAATACGATAGCGTGTGTGTTATTTATTTTGTGTCACGCTTTAAAGAAAACGGAAATAATTTCATGGTATACTCTTACAAATTCACATTATATTTTGATTACTTAACCAAAGCACATCTTTTATAGTTTTCATAATTTTGTCTTTAGCACCTGACTTTTCTTAAATGTTAGACAAAAAATTGAGTTCCATCAATTCCCATAACCTAGATTATAAAATTAATCTAAGGCCTTTTTGTTTAACGACTAATCTGTTCTTATTGTAAAAAATTTCATATAATTCTGATCACCCTTTGCTTCATATC
>NC_090735.1:27384441-27389441 GCF_036898095.1 Palaemon carinicauda
GCTTCCATGACATTCATGATAGAATCAATTTTCACCAGGATGAAATCGCCTATTGTTTCATTAAAATAATATGCATCCTGGGTTGTCACTTTTGATAAAAAATTGAAATTATATGGATCATTTTTCAAAGTTTGTGTTTAACTGATACTTTTAGAACAAGTAAGCCAATAGTATATTAACTCTTTATATCTCATGAATGATTAATGTTGCAGCAGTTCCTCTTTTACTTAAACCAGATGGCTCAATCACTCACTGTCCAAAGGAAAAGGCAACCCTTTTGGCTGATGTTTTTGACAGTAAACAGAGTAATGAAAAACTTGAACTTCCTTATTCCTGTTTTCCTGAGGGTAAACTAACTAGTTTAGCTTTTCAGTCTCGTGAAATTAAAGCTCTGTTGAAGGACCTTGATGCTTATGGAGGTGTAGACCTAAATGGTATTTTTTCTTTGTTTTTTACAAAGACTGCAGCTTTCTTAGCTCCAAAGTTATCTATTATTTTGCGCAAGTTAGCAAGGAGAATTGGTAATGTTACTCCTCTATGTAAATGTGTTTGTGTAGCTCAAGTCCCACTGATTACCGTCCAATACGTTTGTTAAAGGTAATCATCTATTCCCTAGTTTGCAATCTGGTTTTCGTAAAGGGCTTGGAGCATGTGATGCCCTTCTTCCATTCTCCAATGCTGTACAGAAATCCCTTGATTGTGGTCAGGAAGTTCGTAGGATTGGCCTTGATTTTAGTGCTGTCTTTGACCGTGTTAATCATGAGGCCCTTGTTTTCAAACTCAAACAGTTGGGAGTGGGTGGGTCGTTTCTCAGCATTATTATTGATTTTTTAAGTAATAGATCTCAAAGAGTTGTTGATGATGAGCACCATAGTGAGTATAGGAATGTGGTATCCGGTGTTCCACAGGGTAGTGTTCTTGGCCCATTACTTTTCATACTATATACAGATGACATGTGATTTGGCCTAGAAAACAAGTTTGTTGCATATGCAGATGATGCTACTCTCTGCATCAATTCCATCCCCTGAATGTAGATCTGGGATTGGTTAATCCCTTAATAGAGATCTAGCTAGAATTAGTTCATGGTGCAACTTATGGGCTATGAAGTTAAATCCTAACAAAACTCAAAGTATGATTGTAAGTAGGTCAAGGACGGTGGCTCCTCAACATCTGGATCTCAGTATTGTTAATGTTTCTTTAAATTTGTATGACTTAAAATCTAAGGTGTGATTCTCGACAGCAAATTCACTCTTGAGAAACACATTAGGTCTGTGTCTTCTTCAATTGCACAAAAAATTGGCTTATTGAGAAAGTCTTACAAGATTTTCGGTGATCAATCTATTCTGAAGAAGTGTTTTAATTCTTTCATTTTACCCATTTTTTTTTTTTTTTTTTGTGTATTGTTCTCCTGTCTGGTCTTCGGCTGCTGATTTTCATCTTAATTTGTTGGACAGAAACTTACGGTCTATTAAATTTCTTATTCCTGATCTACATATTAATCTTTGGCACCATCGTTCAATTAGTTCATTATGTATGTTGCATACGATTTTTCATAACTCTGACCATCCTTTACATTCAGATCTCCCCGGACAATTCTATACTGTTCGTAATACTAAGCAGGCAGTTAACTCTAATAACAAGGCCTTCTCCATCATGAGGCTCAATACTAAACAGTATTCTAGAAGTTTTATTCCAGCTGTGACCAAGCTGCGGAATGATCTTCCGAATCGGGTAGTTGAATCAGTAGAAGGTCAAAAGTTCAAAGTTGCAGAAAATGTTTTTATTTTGACCAGGCTGACATGAGTCTTTTTATAGTTTAAATATGACATATCTGTTTTGACGTTGTTACTGTTTTTAGAATGATTTATTGTTAATTTTTTTCTCATCACTTATTTATTTCGTTATTTCCTTTCCTCGCTGGGCTATTTTTTCCTATTGAAGCCCTTGGGCTTATAGCATCTTGCTTTTCCAATTAGGGTTGTAGCTTGGCTAGTAATGATAATAATAATAATTTATTTGTTTCCTTTACATACTGTGCTCTATATATATATATATATATATATATATATATATATATATATATATATATATATATATATATATATATAAAACAGCAATAAGAAATTTAGCCGTTTCTACGTTTCTAGAGGACAAAGTCCTTATACATGTCAACACATTTCTGGGGTTTGGCCGGTTTACCTACCCACCCTGGCCAGTTTGAAGGTTTAAAGCCCATTTATGAATGGCAGAGGGAAGAGACAGTGACAATGTCTTATCAAGCAGGACAATGTCCAAGAGACTGACCATACATACATATGATCAGCACAAAAGCCCCATTTCCACCCAACCAAGGACCAAGGAGGATCAGTCAATGGCTGCTGATGACTCAGCAGGTAGACGTATGGGCTTACCTAAAACCCCTATCCATAGTTCACAAGGATAGTGAGGTTGCAGCAACCAAAGGAACTAACGAGTTTGCGTGGGACTCGAACCCGAGTCTGGAGATCTTCAGCAGAGGACGTTACCAACAGGTCACCACAACCTAATTGGATGGTAGGAAATTTTCGTCCTATCGCTCACAGCAAACCAACCTAGTATGAGTAGTCCTGATCAGTACAGCTTTGCTGATCATGGCGATACTTAAACCATTTCACCACGATAAGGTATTCCCAATCAGAAATGGATATATATGTATATATATATATATATATATATATATATATATATATATATATATATATATATATATATATATATACATATATTTGTGTGTGTGCTCATTCATTCTTATTTGTAAGTGTTATTCCATTTCCCTTCACATGTGATGTCTCCACAGAGAAACCATTAAACCATCTACTGGATGATTGATAAACACTGCGTGAAACCAAATTTCAACATCTGTCACATCATACATCAACACAAGAGTTCATAATCAATGTATTAAACCTTTTTGTCACATTGTATAAAACTATCAAATTCTATCTTGAATGCGATTAAGCGTTTCAAGGATGTCATTGCCCGTGAGTTAAAGATATTTACTGTGGAAGATACTGCTCTGGTTTAAAGTTTGAAGGTCACTCATGAATGGCAGAGGCAAGGGACAGTGACAATGACCTAGCAGAACAGTGACCTAGAGATTGGCCATCTATATATATGACCACCGCCCAAACTCGCTCTCCACCCAAGCTAGGACCAGGAAATGGCTGCTGATGACTCAGCAGATAGACCCATAGCCTCGCCCTAACACCCCACCACCCTTATCTCACAGGGATGGTCAGGTTTCAGAGGCTACTAGAATCTATCTGGCTTACGCGGGACTTGAATCCCAGTCCGGCAGATCACCAGGCAAAGAGGTTTCCAATAGGCTACCAGTTTGAGTCGAAGTGGCCTTTCTGATATTAGGATGTAGAATCAACAAAAATTATTCCAGACCTGAAACCTCGAAACTTTTATTCCACCCATCAAGGCTTTTCGTTTCCAAAACATCTTTCATATTATCTATGCAACTCTTTCATGGTCATCCTTCAATCTAGCAACTTTGCACATCTTAATTATATACCTTTTTACTAAGATATTATGGCACATTCTTTTCACACGACAAAACGAGATCTAAGTAAAATTATCCAATATTCGTAATGTTTTCAGTTATCCATATAACATTATGTATTTTAAGAAACATTAATCCCAACAGCTTCAAACGTTTTTCCTTTTCGTTTGCGTTCTTCAACCTCTATTCAAAAGCATGTACAGAAATCTTGTCATGCATTCCCAACTTGGATTTCACATGGAACTGCGAGTAAAGTGTATCACTATGCTGCTGCATACATCTTGCTACACCTCTCACATCACTAATTCTGTCACTCAACTCTTTTCTCGTATTGTGATCTACAGTTATTATTAATTCTATATTAATACACTAACACACACAGACACATAATATATATACATATATATATATATATATATATATATATATATATATATATATATATATATATATATATATATATATATATATATATATATATATATATATATATATATATATATATTTCTCTCTCTCTCTCTCTCTCTCTCTCTCTCTCTCTCTCTCTCTCTCTCTCTCTCTCTCTCTCTCTCTCTCTCTCACAGTAATATTTCACAAGGAAAAAAAACAGGAATTCAAAATCCGAATTTAGAACGAGAATCAATGTAAAATCTGAAGTTCGGCTAACACATTTTCAGTTGCTGCTGGAATCTCCCGAGGCTAAAAAGTTAACAAGATCGTTATTCCCACAGCAACACGACGAAGAATTCAGCGAGAGAAAGACACATTTTTTAGAGAGGCATTTTTTTAGAGAAAGACACGGAAGTTTCTCAGAAAACCTGAAAATGTCTTCTTTTTTGTTAGAACAAAGAAACGTCTGAGTTTTAAGTTTTAAGTTTTCACTTTGAGCGTAGGTGAAAGAGAGAAGTTCCAAGTGGGTGTGATGGTATAGCTCCGCTGGACGAGTAGCTTATTCAGCATTAAAATAACACTTATATGTGAATATGTAGGTATAGGCTACATTTACGTATGTATTTATTCATGTGTGTACAGTATATATATGTATATATATATATATATATATATATATATATATATATATATATATATATATATATATATATATATATATATATATATATATATATATGAGAGAGAGAGGGAGAGAGAGAGAGAGAGAGAGAGAGAGAGAGAGAGAGAGAGAGAGAGAGAGAGAGAGAGAGAGAGAGAGAGATGTTATGGTAATCAGACAAATAAACGAAGACCAAAAGGCGGATGATGAAGAAATAACAATAATCAACAACTTAAATGAAAAAATAAAATAGAAATAATGAATAAGAACATCAACATATAATATAAAGCATTAATTTAGAAACAAAAGTCACAAGCAAACAAAAGAGATGACACCCACAAAGAAATCTCAGCTCATAATGAACGATGTGAAAATAAATTAAAGTTAATTAAAAATCCCGAA
>NC_090735.1:27399441-27409441 GCF_036898095.1 Palaemon carinicauda
TTATATATATACATATACATATATGTGTAAATCTATATGTATATCTTTCTATCTATATACAGTATATATATACATATATATATATATATATATATATATATATATATATATATATATATATATACACAAATATACATATAGATGTACACATATATGTATATGTGTATATATATATATATATATATATATATATATATATATATATATATATATATATATATATTGGTGTGCTACTGTCTTAAGCACACATTTGAGTATGAGTTGTTTTTCAGATGTATTTAAATGGTTTACTGAATACATCTTAATGGTTTTTAAGTTTTATTGTGAATAAACAACTGAGTTAAACATCTCCATCACTGGAGGAAGCTGTGTTGGTCCACATGACCAATTCTGGTGAAGTTTAGATATGAACTGAATAAATTACCGATATCACAAATATCGTATGCTTGCTTTAATTTAACCAAGTGACGGAATCGGAAGACACCTGCATCCGGTGACGTCACAAACTTTCACACGAAGAGACAATGTGTTGACATTAAGAAAGAATGGCAACTTAGCATTATACATCCTGCTTACAATTTGAATGACTACAGCAAATCTCACGGTTAGCTCTTCCAACCAACATGACATATTACGTCATTTGTTTTAAACATGTAATATTACTATTCTAACTATTACATTAGCTCGGCCAGCTATCTCAATTTTTTTACAAAAATTTAACAACAAGCCGAAACATGGTTATTAGGTGTGACTGGACATACGTATTATTCATTGTTTAACATTAGCTATACCCAACTGAGGACGAATGTCCAAATAGGCACATCAAAAAATAATAACAATAATGCATACAAAAAAGATATTACCAAAGCAAAAAGAAAAATGCATGATAAAACCAAGATCATATATATGGTACATTGCTAGCAAATGATTACATGGTACCAAAAAACAAAATAAATTCTGACTTACAAATGATTCGGTAACTTGATAAAGAATAATTGTTACCTTTGTCAGAAACAAGATACTCAATTTTTAGTGCACAAATACGAATTCCTGGTACGTACACGTACCACGGTTTCGTACATATATATATATATATTTATATATAGGGCTGATACATTTTATTAGATGCCCATAGATTCTGTTATATATCTTATTATATTTTTTTTTTTTTCTCTTTTCTTTTTTAACATTCCGGCTTATATATTTTTATTAGATGCCGAGAGAAAAAAAATGATTTATATCCTTTTTTATTTTATTTATTTTTTAAATGTTATTTTAAATGTATTTTTAACAATGCAAATGTAGAGAATTTCTTTAATTACATATTACTAGCGTACTAATCAGCTTTTCATACAAACATCTTCCTGACAAATTACTCCCTTAGCGAATGAGGTGGCCACTCATACAGCTTTGAACTGGATCAGGTAGGGGGTATTGTCAGGGCTATTCAACTCGTTCCTTTGTAGCTGCTTGCTGTGCCGTAACCTACGCCAAACAAGGATGTTCACGGCGATAAAAATTATCACCGTTACACACAAACTAGCCAGTAATATAGGGTGAAGAATCTCTTTGTAAGTCGGTGACAGGTGGTCCTTTTCGGTAAGTTTCATCAACCGCTTTGCCACACTTCCGTTGTAGGGGAGAGGAAGTGCGGGCATTGTAGAGGTCCACGTGAAGTTCGCGAAGTAAGCTCGTTCTCTGATGATTGTCCGTAGGCCAGTCACCATGGAATTCGGGGAAGTCCCGATACAGCCATCTGCTGCGACGAAGATGTGGTTGAAGGATGTGGATCCTTCAGGGCATGATACATTGAAGCCGTCCTTGTCGTATCGTATCCACGAGCCATTATTTAGTCTGCAATTGAATTCCTTATTGTCAAAGGGATAAAGCTTATCCAGACAATTTTCACTTGTATGGGAGAGAGCACCGTCTAGCACTATACCTAACTCGCATGAATCCATTAAGTTTTTACGGAATTCAAATGAGTCAGCTGTACATATTTTTCTATCCATTGCGTCTGAACAGTGAGTTAATTGATTTAAGTCTTTAATGACCGTATATGTTTCCTTGTCTGGGGAAATCAATACGTGTCCTGTCAAACTGGATATTACTGGATTTGAGTGATTCGTCATGAAAGTCGGAAATGGTGATATCCTGTAAGATTGCCAGGCATCAGAAGAATCAAAGGGAATTGTAATCCTAATCTTGTTATTATCTACGTTTACTGTAATTAGGCTGTAATAAAATTCTAACCTATGTTCGTCTAACAAAGGAACATAGCCTAGTTTATCCCTTCCGTTCTCCAGAACTAATTTTAAGTAACGTATAGGCAACAAATGGGGCGACAATACACCTTTAGTTGCTAACGTGATAGCTTCTACATAATCCTTGGATTTCTCAATGAAATGTGCAATTCTGTTATGTATGTGATCTATCTTTGAATCATAATACGTTAATGTTGCCAACAAATCCTGTACTTCCATAATTTGAACGATATTACCTGAATGTTCATTTAACAAATCCATAATTTTATTGATTGAAGCTAACTGATCCCTTAGTTCTGACATAATCAATTCATCTTTATGAGTCAAGAACTCAATTTTCTTATTTTGATTACTAATTTTAAGACGATTGGAAAGTCCTAAACCTAAACTTGCAACAGACCCAAAGATGCTTAATGCAGCATAAATGAACGGATTCCGTCTTTCTTTATGTTCGTGTCCTACAGTCCACATCAAAAGGTCATAAGCCAAAGATCCTGTCTCTCCAGTCTTATTTTTCAAGTCATCAGATAGCATCTCTGCAACTTTTAATGTTGATCCAAGCAAACTCTTAGTAGTCAAATGAAAATGTCTCCTATGCAACTCATCCAATGATGCAGAAAACCTTGAAATGGCGGTTCTTAAGCTAGTGACATCATTCTCTTGAAGAAAAATTGCTTGCATATGCACTTCGACAATTACGTTGGTTGATGTAATAAAAATGTCTTCTTGTCTTTCAACTATATTGCCATATTTAAAATATATACTCTTAGTCTTAGAACTCATCCCATACGAAAAAAATGTCTGAGCGAACAATATCACTCCCAACAACAAAAAATTCATCTTGGAAACCTGTAACGAGAAAAAACATATGTAATTACTCCTGTATTAAAAAGAAAACTTTTAGTCACAAAAATTAAAATTTTTCCTCACTTCTTTTCCTCTCTTTTCTTTTTAATTTCTTATGTGAGACAATGGTACTATTCTCTCATCCGTGGGTTGGGCTACGTTTTGAATTCTAAACCTATTGGCCGTTAATGTTTCCAAAATGTTAAATGGGCCTTCAAACTTAGGTGTTAGTTTATAGTTGAGCCCTTTTCTGACATTGATTTGAATATAGATGTTATCACCCACGGTATATGTTTTAGTTGGTTTCGCTATTTTATCATGATTCCTTTTCATTATGATTTGTGATTCTTCTAAATTCTTTCGAAGGATATCATATCGACTTATACTTGCATTTATGCATTCTTTTAAAGGATTTGATAGATTAGTTGTAGGCGTTAATACATGGAAAGGTGTTCTAACTGGGGTACCATACAATGCTTCATGCGGTGACATTTTAATTGATATATGATATGAATGATTCAGAGTACTCAGTGCCGCCGGTATTGCAATATCCCAGTTGGGGTCTGATCCCCCTAGTGTTACCCTCAATATATTTAATATCTTCCTATTTGCTCTTTCCACTAGCCCATTCGACTCTGGGTGATATATCATGGTATTAATCTTCTTTATGTTGAGGAATTCACACAATGAGGTAAGAAAGTGATTATTAAATTCACCACCCGAGTCTGAGATTATCATGTGTGGAATTCCATGTTTACAAATGTAACACTCGTAAAACTTCCTAGCGCATTCAATCGCAGTTTTAGTTTTAAGCGCTATTAGTTCTGTATATCGAGTTAAAGCATCTATAATTACTAAGAGGTGCTTATTTCCTCTGTCTGACTCGTAAAATCCTGTTAACAAATCTAAATGTATTCTTTCAAAGGGTTGATTGGGAACAGGATAAGCTCCTAGGCTGACAGGTGTTTTCGTATGCCCTTTGTTTTCCTGACGTGCGACAATTAGCTATGTGTCTTTTTATATCTGTAAGCATTGTATGCCAATAAAACAATGATTTGGCTTTCTGTGACATTAATGAGAACCCAGGGTGTCCATGTAATGGATTTGAATGCAACCAATTCAGGACAGTGGAAACAAGTGAGTTTGGTACTACTACCTGGTCGTTAGTTACATGTGGTGTATTGCGGGTTTTCCTTGTCACAGTCCTACACAGAATATTATCTTTGATTACATAATTCTGCTGCTTATACTTTATATATTCTTTTTCTTTATGATTGCCTTTCAAAGCATTTATAATTGTTTCTATTTTCTGATCTTTTCTTTGCTCAGTCTGTAACAATTCAGCACTCCAGCCTAAATCTTCTTGTTCAGATATTGTTTTTACAATAGGCATGGATGTTGATATATCTATTAATTCAGCTAAAGACTCTGTACAAGATGACACGGGGTTGCGTGATAATGCATCCGCAATGATATTTGCTTTCCCAGGTAAATACCCGATTCTTGCGCCAAAATCTTGAATGATTAAATGCCACCGAGTTCGTTTAGGGCTGTGATTGAAGCCTTTAAAGAACTCTGTTAGTGGTTTATGGTCAGTAAGAACCTTAACGGGATAACCGTAAATTATGAACTTAAAATGCACTAGCGAATTAACAATAGCTAGTCCTTCCTTGTCTATTACTGCATACTTACTTTCGGAATTTCTCAATTTTCGAGAATAGAAAGCTATCGGGAAAAACTGTTTATCATATTGCTGAAGCAATACCCCTCCTACTCCTAAGTCTGAGGCGTCTGTTGCAATGAAGAATTCCTTACCGAAGTCAGGAAATTTTAAGATAGGAGAACTACACAGTTCATCTTTCAAAGTATTAAACGCCTGTTGATGTTGCTCAGACCATATGAAATCTACGCCCTTCTTCGTAAGATCAGTTAAAGGAGCGGCTATTATTGAATAGTTGCGTATAAAACGCCTGTAATATCCACTACAACCCAGAAATTGCTGTATTCCCTTGACATTAGTAGGTATGGGAAAATTACGTATAGCCGACACCTTATCATGGACTACTTTAAGACCTTGGCTTGACACCATGAAACCCAAATATATTAATTCTGTTTTGAAAAATTCACACTTACTAATCTTTACCCTTAAGTTATGTTGTCTTAATCTCTGTAGCACTAGTTCTAACTTACGTAGATGTTCTTCTAAGGTGTTGGAAAAGATTACAAGATCATCCATATAGGCATGCAATATATCCCCTAACAAGTCTCCAAACACTATGTTAATCATTCTTGTAAATGTTATAGGAGCACAACGTAAACCAAAAGGCATCCGTAAAAATTCATAATGTCCCCTGGCTGTGCTGAAGGCTGTGTATGGGATACTATCTTCTTCTAATGATATCTGGTGAAAGCCTTTATGTAAGTCCAAACTGGTAAAATATTTATTCTGACCTAACAAAGACAAAATATCGTCAGTACATGGCACTGGGAATCGATCAGGGATCGTTTCCTCGTTTAGACGACGAAAGTCGACGCAGATACGCCATGTTCGATCTTTTTTCGGTACAACTATTAAAGGAAAATTATAAGGGCTATTTGATTTTCTAATGACTCCTTCCTCTAACATTTTACCTACTTCATCATTTATTTCATTCTGGAATTTCATAGGGAGTCTGTACGAGGGTACATATATAATTTTCTGTTTGTCTTTTAACCTTATTTGATGCTCGATCACATCTGTTTTTCCTAAGGATCCATCCGTAGTGGAAAAGACATCTGTATAGTTATTTAAAAGTTCAAAAATTTTCTGCTGAATTTCTTCGTCTTGAATGTCCTTACTGATTTTATTTTTAATAGATCGTAAAAGGGATTCATCCGCAACTGATTGAGAGTGATTGATTTCAGCAACGGTAAGAATACGATGTTTATAAACTTCTACATCCAAGATATGTTGATTTTTGTGAATTACTAAAGTGTTATTTAAATGATTACAGACTTCGATATTACATTGCTGATGTGAGCCTACTGTATAAATAGCTTGTGTGACAGACAATCCGTTAGTTTTCAAAGTATCGGAAAGGATTAATATTTCAGATCCCGGTAGTGTTTTCTTTATTTGCACTATTAAATTCGAAGGTATGTTTGGTTCGATATATTGCGTGCAAGATGATATTACGGGTGAACGAGAATTCTGCTGGGTCGCGTATATTATTTCTTTATTAGTGAGACAAGTTATTGGTTCTTCAACGTACGTTACGGTTACATTTGTCGTCTCCTTTTTATCCAAAACTGACTTTAAAGTATTAGAAGACTTATAGAATTTCCCTTTGATATACACGCCGTGCTTGGCAGGAGCTAAGATAATGTTTTGATTTCCCATAGATGGGTATCCTATAATTACTGCTGGATACATATTAATGTTTTTCACAACAACAAATGTATCGGCAAACGTGTGATTACCGACTCTGAACTGAATATGAGTTATGCCTATGACGTTTAATTCATTATTTCCTATACCTGAAAGTCTAATTCCTGATTTTTCAATCGGAAAGTTCGAAAACAACAAATGATGCGTCTTCAAATCCATAATATTACGTGGACTACCAGAGTCAAAAAATAACGTAAAGGATTTGTGTTCTAAATTTACAGCATATAAGGTTGGCCGTAACTCATTTTGGCTTATTATTGTATGAATTCGTTGCAAATCTACGGGAGCATGCACTGTTTTACTTAATTCGGCCGTGTGTTTCATAGGAAAATCTATTGTCTCACAATTATCTGATAAAACATTAAATTGATTATTCAATACTATTGATGTTGACATAAATGACCTTGACCCAACATCACTCTCTTCCCCTCTAGAGTTAACTATGTGGTATTTGCTTTGCTCTGCACATTCTGAAAATAAGGCTGACTTTGCGAGGTCTGGTTTGACGGCCCATGCTCAGCGATATTTGAAGAAGTGTTTGTTTGTTTCGGACTCTGAACTGCATTGACATTTTGTTGTTTCTTCTTATTGTTAAAATGAGGATTTTTCTTTTTATTTCCATATGGAACTGACTGTGGAATTGACTGTGCATTTCTAGGATATTGTTGTGTCTTACGCGCGTAACATTGACTATAAGAATGTGATCCTGTGTTGTGAACTGAACAAAATTTCGTTCTACAGTCTGCGCTTATGTGACCTTGACGTTTGCAGTTGTAACACGTCACTCCCGCTACTGGATTATTAATTACGTTCACTGTTTGTGGTTTTGTTTCATTCTTAGCAAAAACTTGAGTTAACACGGGATCGAGATCTGGACACTTGGACATGTGTTTCTTTATCTGTTTATAGACATCCAATTCCGTACTTGCAGGCATTAACTTCTTATCAAAGCACCGCACTAAAGCTTCAGGCAACATAAGTGTCATGCAAGTTAAATACATTAATCGTAAAAAATCTTTCACGGAGATATTATCGTTAGTAACCCAAGTGGAATTACCTAAAATGTCCTGATATTCGTTAAGCCTATCAGCTATGAGAGCTGCTCTCTCAACAACATTAAGCCGATTCATAGTGGCTTGATTAAGTGTATTTCGTAACGTTAACACTACATCCAAAGCTTCCTCACCCCCATAAATCGCGCGTAACCTAACTTTGAAATCATCCCAAGTAACTGCTTCCTGAAATGAAACACCTCTTAAATACGCACTCGCATCCCCTTTAGAAAAATCTATAAAACTTTTAGCTTCTTGTAATTGTACAAAAGGATCTACGATTTGTTTGGCATTTAAATGGGCATCAACGGATGAAATCCATGACTCCACATTTTGTGGCAAGAACCCGTTGACACGGCCTTGAAAAGGAAGGATTGCTGACCTGGCATTTACAAGCGTCACAATTGGAGGAGGATTAGCCTGGCCTACACCACTAGGTCCAGGGGTAGGGCTGACAGGAGGAGCCATGACTGCTGTATTTTTTTTTTTCTATCTCTTTGACCCCTTTCAATCCTATCAAAATATCTATATGAGTACAGACGCCCACTGCGTAAACGCATATGTATAATAAAATTCCCCCAACAATGTTACTAATCCCAATACATTTCCCCCCAAGAGTTTATGAAAGAAAAAGGAATTAGCACAAAGAAAGAAAAATTCTAAATGAGAATTCGGAGTTTCTTATAACAAAGTTTAGGAATTCACTCACCCCAGTAATAATTGACTAACGACTTGTGATAACTACACTTCACTGCCCAAACTGAAATGAATACAAAATCTCTGTACTTAGCTTTATATGAAGTCGACACGTCCTCTCTCTCTCTCTCTCTCTCTTGATGTTTTGTTAGCGATGTCTCGTTCTAGTTTCTTGTTGAATGTAGTTCTTCCTGGATATGTCTTGCAGTTGTTGAACGCCAGTCCTTGGGTTTCCTAGGATGTTGATTGAAGATTCAATTTGTATACTAACATATGTTGGTGTTAGCATTTCCGTTGGACTTCGTCAAAATTGTAGATTCTTGTAGATAGTTTTGAGTTCTTGAAGATCTTTATCAGGTATTACAGCTTTTATTTTGAAGTCTTGAAGATATTTCTCTGGTTTTACAGCTATTTATTTTGAAGTCTTGAAGATATTTCTCTAATTCTTAGAGTTTAATCGCTGTCTTAGAGTTTAACCGCTGTCTTAGAGTTTAATCGCTGCCACCATTTATTGGTGTGCTACTGTCTTAAGCACACATTTGAGTATGAGTTGTTTTTCAGATGTATTTAAATGGTTTACTGAATACATCTTAATGGTTTTTAAGTTTTATTGTGAATAAACAACTGAGTTAAACATCTCCATCACTGGAGGAAGCTGTGTTGGTCCACATGACCAATTTTGGTGAAGTTTAGATATGAACTGAATAAATTACCGA
This sequence comes from Palaemon carinicauda, assembly GCF_036898095.1. Taxonomy (NCBI): domain Eukaryota; kingdom Metazoa; phylum Arthropoda; class Malacostraca; order Decapoda; family Palaemonidae; genus Palaemon; species Palaemon carinicauda. The sequence goes on from NC_090735.1 coordinate 27,408,443, forward strand.
TATCACAAATATCGTATGCTTGCTTTAATTTAACCAAGTGACGGAATCGGAAGACACCTGCATCCGGTGACGTCACAAACTTTCACACGAAGAGACAATGTGTCGACATTAAGAAAGAATGGCAACTTAGCATTATACATCCTGCTTACAATTTGAATGACTACAGCAAATCTCACGGTTAGCTCTTCCAACCAACATGACATATTACGTCATTTGTTTTAAACATGTAATATTACTATTCTAACTATTACATTAATATATATATATATATATATATATATATATATATATATATATATATATATATATATATATGTATATATATACACACATATATGTGTATGTATGTATGTATGTATGTATGTATGTATGTATAATATAATTAAATATATATATATATATATATATATATATATATATATATATATTATATATATATATATATATATATATATATATATGCGTGTGTATTTATTTACCTATATATATACCTGTATATATATATATGTATGTGTGCATATGTATCATATGTATACACATGTATATGTATATGTATATGTATATATATATGCGTGTGTATTTATTTATCTATATATATGTGTGTGTGATCATATGTATAGACATATATATGTATATGTATATATATATATATATATATATATATATATATATATATATATACATATATATATATATACTGTATATACACATTCATATACATATATATATATATATATATATATATATATATATATATATATATATATATACATATACATATACATATACATATACAGTATATATATATATATATATATATATATATATATATATATATATATATATATATATATATATATATATATATACTATATACATATATATAATTTATATATATATATATATATATATATATATATATATATATATATATATATACATATATATATATATATATATATATATATATATATATACATTTATACATATACATAAAAG
>NC_090735.1:27413556-27423556 GCF_036898095.1 Palaemon carinicauda
GGTAAATCACCGAACATATTTCGGTATGCAGGTTGAAACATAAAATGGAATTTTGCACTTCTGGTTTTCGTTTGATTCTTGTATTGTTGAAGGAGAGAGAGAGAGAGACGAGAGAGAGAGAGAGAGAGAGAGAGAGATATTATATGATGGCATTTTCAAGGGTACTCAATATATTTCAAATGAATATTATAATCTAAAAATATGTCTCCGCAGTAAATAGAAAAAAAAAAATTTATATCGATCGAAAATGTACTGGAACAGCGTATACTGTTCAATGTAGGGAATACAAATGGAATAATACTCTTGTTAAAATAAAACCGTAATTTCAATCGGAAATTCTCCGTAAAAAAATATACTGTTCTCCCCCTTATTTCGGTAAACTACAGGCGACCGTAATTTGTACCCTACTTTGTTATTATTTCTTACGTGTTGGATTAAAGGTTTAAATGCCATTCAGGAATGGTATAGGAAAGGGACAGTGACAATTCCCTAGACTGACCATATAAACATATGATCAGCACCCTAGCCCCCTCTCCACCCAAGCTAGGATCAAGGAGGGCAAGGCAATGGCTGCTGATAACTCGGCAGATAGACCTAAAGGCTCCAACAAATCCCCTATCCTCAGGTCGCAAGGATGGTGAGATTGCAGAGACCAAAGAAACTAACGAGTTTAAGCGGGACTCAAACCCCAGTCTGGCGTTCACCGGTCTGGGACGTTACCACATCGGCCACCACGACCCTAAATGATGACCATAATATCAATCCTTAACGTCAATGTCGTTTTTAAAACGATAAATGCCTGGCAACATTTATTCAAGTGTTTTCTGCCTTTTTTTACGGCAAATTTTTACGTGTATATAAATAAAGAATAGATATAAAAGTATACACGATAGTGAACGTAACTATAATCCGTCTTCTTCTACTGAGGTAAAAATAACTCGGGATAAGATGGAACATCATCTGATATGCCGCCAAGTTACTTCATTCTGCAATCATCTATTGAGCCCTTCAGTGCCAGAGCTTCCTCTCCCATACTTCCTTTTAATCATAGTGATGTAAGGAAGCCACAGCAAAATGATTAATCAAATAAGACGCCCACTCAGAATACTGTCGTTCCTCTTCTGTTATCCATTAGCTACACTTGACCCATTGATTTCGTCTCCCTTTGGCAGTATCGGTGAACCTATATATATATATATATATATATATGTAAATATATATATATATATATATATATATATACATATATATATATCACTGAAAATATTTAGGTTTGTAAGGCGCTTATAATCTTTTTTTTTTCTTTTACTCTCTCTCTCTTCCTCTCTCTGTGGTCTTCAGAATTCGGAAAAGATTTTCTTAGTGACATTTTTCCCGACTTCTTCAACTTGGTAAAACCTCAGCTAGAACGGATAAACCAGAAATACTTGATGAACTTGAAAGGTCGAAGTTGAACATTATTTCAATATTAACCATCCCCGGACCAGCTGCTCTATGATTTTACCTCAAATACGTATTCACGAAAAATCTTTTCTAACTCTTAGAGCTTCTATAGTTCTTTTCTATTTTTTATAGTGTGGTTTACGGAAGTCAACCCCAATCTTTAATCTGATATGCTTTGTTATGATAAAAAAAATTAATCATCTTTTTTTAAAATACTATACAGAACCAGACAATCGGAAAATAGAAGCCTTCGTAAGGGGATCTGTCTGAACGACAAATATAGTGAAACAATTTTAGTATAATGATGCGTTACTTTTATGAATTGTAAACGCATTGATGATTTCAGGTATTCAATCCATAAACTCGGCAACGTTCCCCGCAACTTGATAATCTAATGAAACCTTCTCTGAAGTAGACGCCAAAAGCTCTCCTGGCACAAAATATAACACATTTTTGTTACATTAATGATTTTGTATTCCAACGATAACGTGCAATAATCCCAATGCCTTCACGAAGAGACTTTCGCTGGGCCATCCTTTTAGAGTAATAAATTTCCAAACGGTTTCTCGCCGAATGCAGTCAAATGATTCCCCAAACGTTCAGTGAACACAATTCTCTGTTATGATCGCGGAAAACGTTTGTTAATGGACCAGTAAATGTTGAACATTAATTGCTTGATATTTCACTGGTAATGAATATGGGTCAATACAAAGTAAACAACAGAATATGACCTACAAGCTCTCTCTCTCTCTCTCTCTCTCTCTCTCTCTCTCTCTCTCTCTTAGACAAAAAAGACCCTTTGTGACAAATCTGTTGGAATTTTCCCGCAACATGTTCAGTATATATGACAAAAGCAGGGTAATAGACTTCATATACATAGACTTTTAAAAGGCTTATGTCATAGTCGCCCACAGAAAATTAATGGTTGAAATTAGCACACTTGGCATAATTAATGAGCCTGCTGAATTGATCGAAGATTGGCTAACGAACAGAAGACAGAGTGGTAATCAATGGAGAAGTCTCAGAGTGGGCAGCTGTTACAAGCGTAGTATCTCCAGGATCCATCCCTGGCCCATTACTACTTCTGATTTACATTTACAACATAGATTTGGGAGTAACTAGTAGAGTAGCCAAATTTGCCGACGATACTAAACTGGGCGTACATGCTGCGAACTCAGAAGACGTAGAGGCCTTAAGAGAGGATCTAATGAAGTTAGGGAGAATGGTCCAGATAATGACAAATGCCTTTCAACTGTGGGAAATGCAAAGTTATGCACATGGGTTATAGCAACATACAATCAGATTACTCACTGCTGGGTAATGAAATATATATTGAGGACCAGGAGGATTTAAAACTCACCAAAAGCTTAAAAGAAAGCAGGAAAACTGATAAGTTACACAAAGAGACAATTCAAATACAGTAACAAACACATTGTACTGCAGCTGTACACATCACTCGTAAGGCCACATCTAGAATACAGAGTCCAATTCTGGGCTCCAAGTATTCAGTAGCATATAGATAACCTGTAAGCAGTACAAGCTAGGGCTTACCAAACTAGTCCTAATATTAAAACAATTAGGATATAGACAGAGGATGGAACGTTTGATATTATTTGATCAACAACCTCGGCGATTAAGGGGACAGCTAATAGATACAATTTAAAATTCTAAAAGGAATAACAAATGTTATTTACAACAACCTCTTGACGCTTAGAGCAATTCAGGGGGAGAGGTCACTGGAATTGAAAAGATAACAACACCACTCAATGTGGTAATTTATTTACAAAGTACCAAATACATGGAACAGACTTCCAGCGAATGTGATTGAACAGTAACACGGTAAATGAATTTAAGAATAAGTAAGACAAGATCATAAAAACACTAATTCACTCTACACAAGCGCAACTGGAGTCTACGGATGGACTAAAAAGTCCTTGAGATATCCAAAATCCTTGCAACTCCTCGTAATTCTCTCTCTCTCTCTCTCTCTCTCTCTCTCTCTCTCTCTCTCTCTCTCTCTCTTTTAGTCTTCTTCCTCGATTGGAATTTCAAAAGCCTTACTATTTATTGGTCCGAATCAATAGCATTTTAAAAATGTCTTTGCATAAAATGAGATTCGTACTGTTTCAAACTACTAAAACAATAAGCTTATTCTATCACTTTCAAACTTAAGGAATTAGAGCTAGACAAGGAACTTGAACTACATCGAATATATACATCAGAACATATACATTTCACATGCAGATTCTTATAAAAGAAAAGGAATTTCAGGCATTTCTATATTTGAAGAGAATACTAATTCCCATTCCAAAAACTAAGACATTTGGATTTTAAAAATATAAATTACAAATCTCAATTGGAAAATAATCTCAGTACTAGATTAGGGAGATATTAAAAATTTTAAGACGGATCAATTATATATCACATAAACATTGAAAAGAAAATATAATTTCATAATGATTAAGGTTCACAGCAACATATGTACTCTGTGTTGGAAATTAATTATCAGTCATTTTATCCCATATATATATATATATATATATATATATATGTATGTATGTGTGTGTGTGTGTGTGTGTGTGTAGGAATAGACTGAGCAGAACATCACTTAATCCAGCTACTTCTGAATATTATAAAAGTTTACCCCACTGGGGATCTTATGAGTTACGCTTCGTATGATTTAAATGACATAGACATAGAGAATACTTTATAAGTACCTACTGTTTCTTCAAAAGAAGTAGAGGCCATATCATACGTATAAAAGAAAAGAAAAAAAAATAATTCTTCAACCCAGAGTTAAAGGGAAAAATTAAACCGACAAAAGTCAGCTGACTGATAAAAGCAGAGCAATATCAAAGGTTTTGCTAATTGTATAATAATACCATAATTACAACTATATATGAAATTTATGATATTGTGAAACAAGCATTTATTAACAAATTATATCTTTATTAACAATTTGTATCACTAAATTATGCTGTTAAAAATATAGGGACCAATAGGCAACTGACAGACTGAACGTCAGCCTGACGAATGTAAACAAAGCTTCGGATTTAAGACACGAAACTTCTTTTCTCTGTGTTTGTTATTTGGCTATAATTCATTTAATTGAGTAAATTTCTGTATTGATGTCTGAAAACATCATTATCTGTCACATTCTGAACTTCCAATACTATGAAATACGTTTTTATTGTGTAATTGTCATGGCAACTGTTGAACTCTAATGTAAACAAACTTTTACTTACGCTAAATGAACTTTGGAAAGCATGATATTACGATAACTCTATGAATAATATTGATTTATATTGAAAAAAAAAACATGCATAAATATCATTATTTTATTTGGCACAACGTAAAAATAAAAAAAAAAATACCAAAATCCTCGAGGGAGTGGGAGAAGAATGACGAGAGCTTTAGAGAGTGGGTAGTTCATAAAATCGGCAACAGATGGCACCATGTAGCCAGCCAGATAAATCGTCAACAAAAGGCGCTAAGCTTAAAATTTCTTACGCGGTGTGGAGTAAAGTCGTTCTCCGCAGTGAAAGGTTATGAATCTGAGTTAACTAAAGTCGTTTTCCGCAGTGAAAGGGTTAAAGAATTATCTATTTAAAGGCCACTCAAGAATGGCAGAGGTAAGGTACATTGGCATTGCCCTATCAAACAGTAAAATGCCCTAGAGATTGACCATATACACATATAATTACCACCAAGTCACCTCTCCACCCAAGCTAGGACGAAGAAGGGCCAGGCAAGTGCTCTTGATGACCCAGCAGATAGAACTAAGGTTGCAGCGACCAAAAGAACAAACGAGTTTGAGAAGGAACCCCAGTATCACCAGGCAAGGACGGTACCCAGCAGGACGCCACAACTATATCGTTATGACACGGGTGATTATGGCATTCATATCAATATTAGTATACGACTCTTAATTTCCTTTTATGACAAAATTAGTAAATGGATCATGGATTTAGTCCAAAGCACATTTTTTTAGTGATTATTTTTTTTTTTTTTGCAACTTAATAAAATTGAGAAATTTAAAGGATGCATAAATGATGTTACCTGACAAATTCAAAAAAATAATTACTCTTTTAAAAGTTATCAAAATAGGAATGTGAAAGGTGTATTCTAATACAAGCCATAATTAAGCAGTGTCTAAAATTAAGCAAGAAAAAAAAATCCTTTTTTTTCGTAAATTAGAATGAAATTGATTCACTGATATAACTCGAACAGAAAATGAGGGTAGGAAGGTATGAAATTCTAATCTAGTTCTGCTTAGATATATGAATCACTAACATAATAAGGTTGTTAAATAAACATAAGGGGAAACAATATCGCCAAGCGCTTCAGAAAGCGAACAAAGGTTATTGCATAGTTGAAATTTCTCATAAATTAGAACTTCTTCGTAGTAAGATTGCTTTGTGAAGGACACACAATGAGTTGCTGACGTATATTAATGTAATCATGACATCGAAATAAATATAGAAAAGAATTAAAGGTATGAAATTCTGTTGCACAAGACGGCGTCTAAAAGAAAAATCTATGAGAAATTGAACACTTGTTGCATAAGACAATGGGAATATGAATTCTACTTCATACACAATGAGAAGAGGGTAACTGTTGCTGGATAAATGCAAAGGACAGTTTGCAATGAAATGTGAGAAGGGGAAATACGAAATTAATATTTTCGAATAATTCAGGAGCTGTCATTTAAAACAGCGAAGGCAAGAATGAAACGAAGCGTCCTAGAATTATAAATTAAACTTCTGGTAAAATTTGTTTTGCCGTATATTTTACTGCTTAAGCACTCTGTTTATTACTGCATTATTACTCTGATACAATGGAATAATATGCAGTTCCAGTTTAGTCAGAATTGCGTAATATTTGTTTACATCTCTTCCCCCTTTTTAATTAGATTGGCACACCGTCATTTATATTTGTATATTTCTTCATGAAAAGCCAGTAACTTTTATGGATTCATGATATTCAAATGCATATATATATATATATATATATATATATATATATATATATATATATATATATATATATATATATATATATATTCCCATGAAATTATTTGAAGACGAACGTATAATACAGATCAAGTTTTACTATACATTGAAAGCTATTTCTGAAAAAGCCATTAGCTCTTCCCAGCGCCTAACCTTAATCCACCCCGTAAAAATCGGCCAAACATTTGGCATATATCATTAATATTTATATGACGCACGGGAGCTACCATATTGATTTTTAACCCAACGCAAATCTCCCACTAACTTCGTCTGCCACTTTAAATTATGCTTCCCAAATTTATTGAACTTCATCCGAAAACAAAGCGCAAGGCAAACACATCCTGGCAAACGCAGCTGAGTGTGCTTTCAAGCAATTAATGGCTTTGGACGTTATATATGTTGAGGGCCACGAGTGTCCTGCCAAAGCATTTGTCCTCCGGTCGTCCGAGGCATGACAAACACTTCTAAATACAGTCGGCAGAGGAAGGACACACGCTAATAACGTTCATCAGAGGAGGGGAGCGTTTTGGTGGTTGGCGATGGAGAGATGCTGATGAGATGTGTCTATATTTCCATGGCGTTTATAACTGCTTGCATGATCCTTAATTATTACTATTTTATTTTTTAATTCTGAAATTCGCAGTATTAGAGTTGCTTATGTATAGTAAGAAAATATTATTGTTCAATTATAAAAGAACGTTTTATTATTGTTATTACTATTATTATTATTATTATTATTATTATTATTTTCAATAACTTTGTGTTTAGTGGCTTATTCTCCTCAACATCATGTTAAAATATCGTCATTTGTCTCCTCGCTTTCATGCATTTTAATTCTAGTTAAAAAATAAATAAATAAATAAATAAACGCGTATATAATTTCCTTTATTTCACAAGAAAACCATTTCGTAATAAAAAAAACTACAATTAGTGCATATTCACATCTTATTCCATTTTACCAATAAGGCTTTCTTAATTCAATCCAAGTTTCTTCTTTTGGATTACCAATGTCCCGCATGAAATAATGACCGTAGAATTAATTTTTGGTTCTCTATGATAATCTTTAGTGACATATGACATCCTTATTAATACGTCCATTTAATTCCCCATACATTCTCGAGAGTTTGGTTTAGGTTGGTAGTCTAATATCCCTTGCATTACTATAGATTTCATCAAAAGAACCAATCTATCTTTTTTCTTTCAAGGATAATTACCTCCGCCAACGAAGTTGGAAGGAAGTCATTTTTTTGCCCCTGTTCGTCTGTTTGTTAGTTTGTGATCATTTTCCTGGCTACAATATTACTCCTAGGGTAGTGAAACTTTTAGGCATTATTTGTCATGCTGAGACGTAGAATTGATTTAATTTTGAAAGTCCTAAGTCAAAAGTCAAGGTCAAGGTCGAGCAGAAGGTTGACCGAAGTAACCGTCACCTTAACCCCAAGTTCGCACATGGTTATCACACAGACTTCAAATACGTCTACGGTCTAGATTAATTTTGGGAAAAGCAATCTGGTTTCGAGATATAAGCTGCCGTAGCGGAGGTCTGCACTCTCAAATTGCTTTTCTAGTTTGATATTGATATTTCTGATATAGCAACTTTTGCTGCTGCCACTGTGTCTTGCTGTAATCACAAGAACACGGTTTTGTCTCTTTATCAAAGGGGTTACTCTTTTGATAATGATATCAAGCCTTAGCATATGGATTCAAACGCTCCACAAGTCTTCAGCCTTCACCTCCTGGCTTTTACGGACAAGTTTTAGTCTAATCAGTTTCATTACTTTTATTAAATGCATTTTGCTCATTCCCTTACTTTCCCTCTAGTCGTCTTTACCTATTTATTTTGATGATAATGAAATTTATATTATTAGACCTATAAATATTCTAGGTATTGGAATATATGTAAGTTATCCTAGGAGATGTTATAAAACTAAGGGTAGGCAATATGAGTCAAATTTATGATTATATAATTTCACATTCCAATCCTCATCACTATATCAATAAAACTAAGTATTAGCCTGACTCTTCTCTGAGCTAAATCAATACTTCCTCTCTCGACAGGAATTCTTCGGAATGATTAATTTCACCGTCAATCTTTTAACGTAGGGCAACTTTTTCTTTCTATCACAGAGTAGTTCTATGACTGGTCATTTATGAGTATTATTTCGAACACTGATCCCTAAGTATTTTCATACTCATCAAGTGGTTAACATTTTACCATTGACCTACGAAATTTCCAAAAGAATTTTCTTAAATATGATCGTCTCTGATTCAAACGGCGAGAATCTTACATTTCCTCTGATCGTTTTCTGTCTATTTGTACAATGGATGTGGACGAGCACAAAAATTAATCATTCCATTGCAATCAGTATGGCGTAAATCAGAGTAATAGTAAAAGAAAAAAAAAAGAGAGAGAAACATTTTAACAGAAAGCATCTTGCTCTAGAATTCAGGCCAGAAAAGTTTGATCCTACTTGCGAAGCAAAAGTTTAAACTAATTCTTACCCATTGTCGACCGATCCAAAATAATATATGGCTTCTGTTATATCAAGCCATCCAAGGTCTTTGTTCTATTTAGACTTCATTTTCGGTGTACATGACTAAGTAGTTTCGGAGAACAGGTGTACGGCTTTGATCTTTCCGTGTTCTCTCTGCTGACATTAGGTACGAGAGAGAGAGAGAGAGAGAGAGAGAGAGAGAGAGAGAGAGAGAGACTGTTTTATGCAAATGACTGAAATTACTTTTATAACTAGAGAGAGAGAGAGAGAGAGAGAGAGAGAGAGACTGTTTTATGCAAATGATTGAAATTACTTTTATAAAGAGAGAGAGAGAGAGAGAGAGAGAGAGAGAGAGAGAGAGAGAGAGAGAGAGAGAGAGAGAGAGAGAGAGACTGTTTTATGCAAATGATTGAAATTACTTTTATAACTAGAGAGAGAGAGAGAGAGAGAGAGAGAGAGAGAGAGAGAGAGAGGGAGAGAGAGAGAAGAGAGAGAGAGAGACTGTTTTATGCAAATGATTGAAATTACTTTTATAACGAGAGAGAGAGAGAGAGAGAGAGAGAGAGAGAGAGAGAGAGAGAGAGAGAGAGAGAGAGAGACTGTTGTACAAATGATTAAAATTACTTTCATAACTATATAAAGGTTATTTATTTTTGACGGCAAATGACAACAAGTAAAGCACTGGTTGTGATTACAACCCCAGGAATAAAAGAATGTATCTACTAGCTTTATTTTTTTCATATATAAATTTGAATACCCGGGAAATAATAGCAATAAAAATGATAAAAAATTGCCCTATTAAAAGTTTTACCAACAAGGGAAATCTGGAAACTTTATGTTGAACCTGCAAACAATGCTCGGAGCTATTTATGACACAGCAAATAGTCAACATGGAATATTTCATGGACATTTTTTTTTGTTAACAACCTCCCACAGTAACAAAGCTTTGCTCTCTTTCCTGCTTTATTTAAGAGCAAACTAGAATACAGAAAATATATTTTAAAAGCTCTAATATATCTTTCAAAAATAATACTACAATTATATGAATCT
>NC_090735.1:27426056-27436056 GCF_036898095.1 Palaemon carinicauda
GGAACATACACAGCACAATATTTGAAGTCTGTATTATGTCCATTAGGGAGAGTTAAACTCATTTTTAACAACTATGAAGATCATCGTGATTTTTCCTAACATATATGTAAGGTGAAAATTTAAGACATTACGCAAGAAAACAATGAACCAATTTTTCTTGCCATTTCATAAGCCTCATATTGTATCTTTGGAATCCCTACCCACATCAAAAGCACAGATATACTGTACCCCGATGGAGTTAAGTCAAACATACGTGGTACCAGTTGTGGAGTACAGGGTCACAGAGAAAATTATAGGACATATCAAAGACTTTGGGGCATATCAAGGACTTTGGGACATACCAAGGTCTTGGGGCATATCAAGGTCTTGGGGCATATGCAAGACTTGGGACATATCAAGGTCGTGGGGCGTATGAAGGACCTGGGGCATATCAAGGACTTGAGGGCATATCAAGGATTTGGAGGCATATCAAGGTCTTGGGGCTTATCAAGGACTTGGGGCATATCAAGGTCTTGGAGACATATTAAGGTCTTGTGGGTATATCAAGGACTTGGGGGCATATAAAGAACTGGACGTCTGCCGTGACCGCGTGCTGCGTAGAGTCCAAGGGGACCCAAAAAGGGGCGAAAAAAAAAATCCGCTTGATGAAACGCGAATAGGTACAGCACATAATGTATTTCAGGGTAGCTTACACATCACACTGATCAAGAAATGGTCCATGTCAGACAATATCTCTGCTGCATTAGGCAATGTAAAAACACAATACCGGCCAAACATTCTTGGTAACACTTCAAACAATGTTTATATGCTCTTACACTTCCCAGAGAGTTCAGAATGGCCAATGCCATACAGATTATCGGCTGCAATATGCCTGGCAGACACGCCCAAAGTTAACTCTCCCGTTCTGCTCTAGAAAAATTTGTAGATATAACATAAAAGATACTGAATGTACCTGCTTTAAAATAAAAGATATCATACAAAGTATACAGTGAACCTTGCCAGACACTGATTGCTGCAATAGACTCGCTAGAAAAAAAGAGGCCTAGATAAATAGGCTAGACCAAACATTCTTGGTAAAATTGTCTGCCAGACACGCCCAGAAGTTGACTCCCCACCCTTAGCTGTTGGAAAATTAATGTAGATAAAATAAGAAAGGTACTCAAAAAAACTACTGTAGCCAAATTCAGAATGAAATATAAATCACTAAGTTACGTTTGCCATACATAGTGCATAGTACAAATGCCCCACCAGACACCCCTAAAAAGGATCCTAAATTTTGGGGGAACTAGGAACGCAAAAGGGGCCTATACATTTTGGCTGGATCAAAAAAAAAAAAAAAAAAAAAAAAAAAAACCGGCCTTAAATATTATTTTTCTTTCCGTAAAATATGCGGAAACCCAGTAAATCCCTTAATACTTTTTAATTTCTTTTCTCTTATAAATGCTACATAATATGAAAATTACAGAGAGAGAGAGAGAGAGAGAGAGAGAGAGAGAGAGAGAGAGAGAGAGAGAGAGAGAGAGAGAGAGAGCATTTTTAAGAAAGGGCTTACAATTAGCATGTTCATCGTCAAATTAGATGACTTATTTGCTTTTGTGTTTCATGTTACGAAATAATCTTTAGTAAATAACAATCGCATGGCTGATAATTATCAACCAATGTAACGAGACCTTTGATTTACAATTATTTTATAGAATATAGTAAAATGAATAAAATGAGCACAAAAGTAACAGGGTATACCATCAATCATCATCTAAGCCTATTGACGCAAAGGGCCTCGGTTAGATTTCGCCAGTCGTCTCTATCGTAAACCATTAATAGTTTTACCCTAATCAAACATTATTTCAATTTTCTTCGTAATTGTAATATCACTTTATAATCCAAAAATACTGAATAGGATATAGTTATCTGCCTCATATGGAAAATTATCTAAAAGGATTCAATGTGTTTCCTATAGGAATATTCGCATACATCTAGTTTATCAATATTTTCTAGTGCAAGCATTTGATTCAACAGACAGGGAATTCTTTAATTTATTTATTTTGTCACATCTGTTTCGCTAAAGCTATACACTTGAAAAAAATATTTCATGAACATATTATAACTTACATTTTGGCATAATAGCTTACTTACATTTCAGTGATCGGATTGTTCTTTTCATAATGTTTTAAAACAAAGCAACCTCGGTGATATCAAAGACGACAGTAAGAAACATGTCCAAAATATATTGAGAAAAATTAGAATATATAAACAACACAGACTTTGGTTCAAAGAACACACCCAGAAAGGCAGAAAGATCAAGTCCCTTTAAAGCTTTTTAGGCCAGGTCTCGAAAAACAGAGAAAATACGTAGCAAATGGCCAGCATGTTTTCTGGAGGATAAGAGTCGAATAATACGATGATAAGCACCCAACAATCGCACAGTTTGCTAACACTAAGGTTGTTCCCGGCAGATGCCGAGTTCACATGCCCTATCATTTTCTACATGACCCTGTACTCCAAAATTGGTACCACTCGTTTGACCAAACTCCATCTGGTTCTCGTTCTATGATCCATTTTGATCTTAGAGTTATATAACATGCTTTGCTCTCATGCACTTTATTTCCGATACCTTTGTGGTTAATTTGATCTTAGAATCATATAACAGGCTTTGCTCTCGTACATTTTAATTCACATAACTTTGTGATTAATTTGATCTTAGAATCATATAACAGGCTTTGCCCTCGTACATTTTAATTCAGATAACTTTGTAATTAATTTGATCTTAGAATCATATAACAGGCTTTGCGCGTGCAGTTTTATTCACATAAATTTGTATTTAATTTGATCTTAGAATCATATAACAGGCTTTGCTCTCGTGCAGTTTAATTCACATAAATTTGTGATTAATTTGATCTTAGAATCATATAACAGGCTTTGCTCTCGTGCAGTTTAATTCACTTAACTGTGTGATTAATTCGATCTTAGAATCATATAACAGGCTTTGCTCTCGTGCAATTTAATTCACATAACTGTGCGATATATTCGATCTTTGAATCATATAACTGGCTTTGCTCTCGTACAGTTTAATTCACATAACTGTGCCATTAATTCGATCTTAGAATCATATAACAGGCTTTGCTCTCGTGCAGTTCAATTCCCATAACTGTATGATTAATTCGATATTAGAATCATATATCAGGCTTTGCTCCCGTGCAGTTTAATTCACATAACTTTGTGATTAATTTGAACTTTGTGGTTAATCAAAATATCCACATGGTGTTCATTCTACTTATCATTCTGAGGAAATTTTATGAATTAAATTATTTCAATGATTCACTCACAGTTTCATTATATCTATTAGAGCAAAGTTTGGTTATGGCTGTTTTATGGAATTGTACACAATGTCAATACACAAAATCCAGGTAGGAGCCTCAATGCTAAACTATATTACCTGTAAAAAACCGAAGGGTAAATCCCCACCCGCCACCTCACCCACTTGTGGGGGAATAGCGCATAAAATATAATTTTCCTATATTAATTTTCAACTCTCACTCATCGCAAACTGCAAATTTTTTCATTCACTGGACCGTGTTCACCAACATTAGCCTCACTGGCAATTTTCCCCTGTTGGAGCCCTTAGTCTTATAGGATCCTGCTTTTCTAAATAGGATTCTAGCTTATATAATAATAATAATAATAATAATAATAATAATAATAATAATAATAATAATAATGATGATGATGATGATGATGACGAGTATTAGCCATATCCAGAACATATTTCTTTAAAAAGAAAAGAAAAGAAAAAAATATTATCCTTTGTACACTGCGATGAAATAACTTTCACGAACATAATAACACACGCCAGACCTCTTCGTTCTCAGGATGAATTACATTCCTCCCGACGGGACCATTAACATTGCCTGGCATCCCTCATAAGGTGTAAGATCATCTGGAGGACGACTCGCCCGCGAAAGTTATTAACAAGGATGGCTGCAGACATTATTTCTACTTTAAATTATTTTTCAATAAAAATCACAACTAGTGAAAAATAATTTTCATACTTAAATGGTTTTAATTAATGGCAACGATTAACACTGATCAATTCAGAATGTATAACTCATATAAAATTTCCAATCTCCTCATATGATTCACGGCAAAAAAGTACGGCGTCAACGGTTTTCTAAATTGCCAATTCCGACCTAGTCATAACAACCCGCCGCCACGAACATTTTCTCACGACGCGCAATATTGGTAAAACATCTATCAAACATATTCACGTATTAACACCAATATTAATGTTAAATATATACGTTATCAGTCAGTATCAATCATCACACGCAATAATATTAATAATCCTGGTCACGGCACCATTATATCTTTACTCAAAAGAATCCAAAATAGTAAACATATAGAATCTTCAATAAACATGGAAACCTAAACTTACCCTAATTTGGTTTACATATTACCAGGTTCTTTAACAGATTTTCAAGGATTCTTTTCTGTTCCTATCATTCAATAAATCGAGAAATTGCGTTGTGTTTAAATCATTATTTGACCAGGAATAAAAATATTCATATTTATTACTAACCTTAACTATTCATTGTAACATCTCCTATCCGGCAACCCGAAGTACAGTCTTATTTTACAAATGTTCGTCATTAACGATATCTAACGTGCATGCATGCCCTTCAATATCACTAACATAACAAAACACTTATAAAACCTTGACTTAGCTTTAATCCATGATGGCTAGAACTCTCTTGGTGGTGTGTTAATTTTTCCCTTCCACCGTTGAGATACCGCAGGGTCCAAGACCTGATTCGTAACACTGCTATGTCGGTATTAACTAGTTTTGCGTTACATTACTCGAAGACGACTGAGATCCACGTATGCGCAACCCGCATTCATCAAAACAAACTTTAACAAATCGTTAACGATTGCTTAGAGTCAAACAACTATTTAATATATTTTACCTTACAAAAATCTTCGACAAAAAGAAATATTATATTATTACAAAATAATTCAATACAACAATTATAATTTTCTACGCATCTCACATTCCATAATATTCATAATATTTCCCTTACAAAATAAAAGATAAATGACTGTTTACTGGTCTTCATAAATACACTATCGTGATTTCATCGTAAGTCACGATACACTTCCAGCAATCAGAAACAATATTTACAGTTATAATTATCCTGCTTGAATGAGGGCTCTTCTCGCCTCAGTAGCCGCCTGAGCTGTTTTCCTGCTCGGTCGGGTGCCTTTGTTATCAGTTTTCTCAGATATGACAACATCGGTCTCTTGCCATAACTCCAAAGGATATAGCTTGACAACAGGTCTCATTACTTGACCTTGTGGGGTTTTTAAAGTAACCACGCGCAAGACATCATCCGGTCCCATGTGTAATTTGACAATTTGACCGAGCTTCCAACGACTTCTTGGTCCTTCATCGTGTATCAACACAACATCACCCATTTTGGGCCAAGATTCGTGTCTGATTCCTACCCGATGAGTTTCTCTGAGAGAAGTTAAATATTCTCTCTCCCACCTTTTCCACAGGTCATCACATTTTTTTGTAATGTACAAAAATCGTTTTCTAACATCCTTATTTCCACCATACAGAGGGTCCTTAGTTTCTTCTTTCCAATCTATGACTTCCCTAGGGAAAGATCTCAATCTACGTCCTAAAATCAAATGATTGGGCGTCAGAATATCCAACTGGTCTAGATCTCCCGAGGTATGACTCAAGGGTCTGTCATTAATAATTGCTTCAAGTTCAGTCACAACACAGGAAAGTTCACTAAAGCTGAGAAAGGCCTGACCTATTATTTTCTTTAGACATGTTTTCAAAAGACCAATCAATCTTTCCCATATAGCTCCAAACCAAGGTGCTCTGGCTGGTATGAATTTCCATCTACATTCGATAGCATTCAGGTGTTCTTGTACTAAGGAACTTTCTGCCATGTTTTCCAAATAAACTGAAGTCAATACAAAGGTAGTAGCATTGTCACTTAGCATTAAAGAATGAAATCCCCGACAGCTACAACACTTACGGAACACCATAAGAAACGAATCGCAGGACAGATCTTTTACTAATTCGATATGGATTCCTCTAGTAACTGGACAAGTAAACAACACAATATAGGCTTTTTCAGGATTTTGCTGTTTCTCCTTGGTTAACAACGCTCCTGTATAATCTACCCCCGTAACGCTATAGGGTTGTTTTCTCTGCACCCGAAATTCTGGCAATGGTGGAGCAATATTTACACGGTAGGGTCTCCCTTGTGTTTTCTTACAGATTATACAATGATGAATTACACTTTTGGATAATTGGCGAAGCTGTGGGACCCAATATTCCTGTCTCACACTTGCCACGGTTGCATTTACTCCCATGTGAGCTTGTAAACACTGATGCTCCCTTACTATCAATTTTGTAAGAAAACAACTTTTCTGCAGTAAGATTGGGTATTTTATTTCCGCCGCCTGTGCGACATGTTCCAATCTTCCTCTGCATCTTATAATTCCTTCTTCCAAGAAGAGATTCAATTGTACTAATAAGGTAAATTTTGAAACTTTACCCCCTTTTTCCAAAGCTTTATATTCTTCCGGAAAGAATTCCTTTTGTAAGAGGATTATCATTTTATTTTTAGCTTGTTGAAGTTCTTCCAGCGTTAAACTTCCAATTTTTCTACAGCCAGTTGATTTGCAATTGTGAATAAATTGCCTAATCCAAGCTATAGTTTTACAAAATTTATCCACTCTACTAAATCTTTCCCAGTTCAGCAGATGGGTTTTTTCACTGCTCCCTACAAGATGGACTTGAATAACTTCATCCTGTGCTTGTGCTTCTTTCACCCATGTCCCGTCAATAGGATAGGTGTGGTTTTCTGATTTTAACCAGGGAGGTCCCTCCCAACAAAAGGAGTTATTTCTTACTTCTTCTGGCCCTTTTCCCCTAGTAATCCAGTCGCTAGGGTTTTCTGAAGATGGGACGTAAGAAAAGACGATCCCCGTAGTTATAGAGTTAATTTCCAATACTCTATTTTTCACAAATACTGGCAAATTATTCTTTGTCACTAACCATCCCAGGGCAACTTTACTATCAGACCAAATTATTATTTTCTCAGATTTATTTTCTTCAAAAGTTTTAACAATAAATTTACACAATCTTGCACCTAACAACAAAACCATTAATTCTAATTTAGGTACAGTCAACTCTTTAATGGGTGCTACTCTACCCTTTGCCATAATCAGAGACGAAGTTTTACCACTTGCTCGATAGGCCACACAACCATAAGCTGTTATGCTAGCATCACAGAAAATGTGGAGATAATCTGTTTTCTCCAGATTAGTACCTCTGGAGAAGGAAATAATGAGACTTTTCTCTAAGTCTTTGGACAACTCATTCCACTGTTCTAATAAAGGAACTGAAAGTAGATCATCCCATTTCAACTGCTGTTTCCACAAATCCTGTAAGAATATTCTAGCTCGTATCGTAATAGGGATAAGCATTCCTAAAGGATCATAAATTTGGACAATTGCACTTAGAATTTCACGTTTTGTTTGACCGATCTTAAGATGATTAGGTGTTATTGATAGTTTATCATCAGAGATGTTCCAATCTAGGCCTAAGACTTTATAGGTTTGCTTCTCTTCTGATTTTATGCGATAAGCACCCGCAATAGTATTCAAAAGATCACTATTACTAGTCCATTCCCTCAGATACAAGTGCGCCTGTGCAAATATTTTGTTTGCGCCAAAAAATGAGTTTATTAATTCATCTTCACTGTTAGAGGTAAATTGAAGGTTGTCCACGTATAATCCCCTTCTCATCATATCCACCATTTCAGTACAACTCGTATCTTTTCTCACAGCTGCCAGATGTGATTTAATAGTGACATTCAATAGAAACGGAGAACATGTAGCCCGAAACAATACCACCCTAAACCTATATGATTAACTCGCTATTTGGATCCGTTCGGTCTTGCAACCACAAAAACCGTGTGTAATTGCAGTCTTCTTCTCTCAATTGCACCATAAGAAACGCTTTTTCTATATCACTAATACAGGCGTAGTTGTTAGTTCTGAACTGCAATAAGACTTTGAGCAAATCTGTCGTAATATGTGGTCCAGTCCACAGACAGTCGTTAAGGCTCAATCCATTTTTACCTTGTCTCTAGGACCAGTCAAGAACTATTCTGATTGGAGTGGTGGCACTATCTTTCTGTACACTATGATGTGCTAGATAATGACAATTTTCAACTGCATTGTTTTTATCTACCCTTTCAATGAACCCCCTATCCTCCTGATCCTTCAGGATTTTTTGATAGTGGTTCAGGTAGGTTTCATCCTTCTGAAATTTTGCAAATTGTTGTTTAACCCGGCCCAACACCATGCCAAAATTGGATGGAAGCCTTGACTTATTAGACTTCCATGGTAAGGCCACAACATATTGCTTCTCCGTTTCAGAATATACAATGGTACTTTCAAAGTCTTCTAGAAGTTTTCGATCATGTTCTTTCAATTCATTGCAGTGAATACCCACTATATCTAAATTCCACAAAATATCCAAATCATTCTTTATATCACTATCAAATTTATGAGTAGCTTCAATTACTTCCTCGTTAGTTGCTAGCTTTAACACAGTTACCTGGGTTTCCTGCACTGGAGGGGCATTACAGGACCCTGTCACAACATATCCAAATATGGTAGGTAACAATATCAATTTTCCAGCCTTTCTGAATCCGGGGTGTAATATGTTATAGACATTATCAACGCCTACCAACATATCAATGGGTGCTTGCTTGTCCACAGGCAGATCGAAATCCTTGTCCGCTAGACAAATTTTGGTTTTACACAATGTTTTCAAATTTCGTTTAACGTTGAATTTCTTAGTATACTCTGGTAACTCATCTACCACAATACAACCATAATAATCAATCTACCCTTATAAGGTATGGAAACACTAACCGTCTCATACTCATTCACAGGTTTGCTTGTCAAATAACCCCTTAAGGCAATTTTTTCCGTGCCTTTAGATCTGTATTGTATGTCTTTAAGTGCTGACCTTCTGATAAAAGTTCGTTCTGTACAAGTGTCCAATAATCCACGAAGGCGTACCAAATGTCTTCCTTTACCTTTTAACACAATTGTGGCTTTTGGTAAAATTGACCTCTGCTTGGATTTCTGACCCTGATCACTTACGGAAAGTGTTCCAACCTGCACACCATTATTATTAGGTTTATTTGCTGATTTATTTGTTGATTTACTTGGTTTGCTGGTTTGTTGTTTATCACATAATACACGATGATGTTTTAATCTGCATCCGTTTCCACAAATTTGCTTTTCACAATCTACACCAAAGTGTTTATTCGATGCACACACAAAACATAATCGTAAAAACCCGAGACGACTCAATTTCTTATCCCTACTGGCATAAGTTTTACACTGGGTCCACCAGTGTTCGCCTTCACACAATACACATTTTCTTGTTTGTTGATAACTAAATTTATTCACATTTCCTTTACTCTTAGGTCTAACAGATTGTGATTGATTCACTGTGAAGGTAGATATTGTTGATAAAGTTCCAGGTTTACTTACATCCGTTGAGACGAAAGATCTTACATTGTGAATTTCTTCTTCCAGATATTTCTTAAATGTATCAATTACAAGCCAATCATCCCCACTTCTGCGTTTTACAGTTTCACTAACACTCTTAGGAAACTTACCATGAAGCAAAATAGTGTAGAATTCATTCAACTCCAGGTTTTCACTCTCTAGTGATCTGATCGAACATTCAAAATTTGCTCTGAATGATTGCAATGCTTCTGAATCAAGAGATAGAGACTCCATTTCTAATAATCTTCTTACTAGAACTCGTTTGATCTCATCCTTTTTCCCATATGTGGTTCGGAGGAGAGATATAGCTTGTGAATAATTCGCAGCTTCCAACTTAAATCCTGAAATCAGTTTTAGAGCATCTCCTGCGAGCAAACTTTGCAGATATGAG
>NC_090735.1:27443556-27463556 GCF_036898095.1 Palaemon carinicauda
GTAGACGCCAAAAGCTCTCCTGGCATAAAATATAACACATTTGTGTTACATTAATGATTTTGTATTCCAACGATACGTGCAATAATCCCAATGCCTTCACGAAGAGACTTTCTCTGTGCCATCCTTTTAGAGTAATAATTTCCAAACTGTTTCTCGCAGAATGCAATCAAATGAATTCCCCAAACGTTCATTGAACACAATTCTCTATTATGATCGCGGAAAACGTTTGTTAATGGACCAGTAAATGTTGAACATTAATTGCTTGATATTTCACTAGTAATGAATATGGGTCAATCCAAAGTAAACAACAGAATTTGACCTACAACCTCTCTCTCTCTCTCTCTCTCTCTCTCTCTCTCTCTCTCTCTCTCTCTCTCTCTCTCTCTCTCTCTCTCTCTCTTAGACAAAAGGAACCTTTGTGACCAATATGTTGGAATTTTTCCGAAACATGTTTAGCATATATGACAAAACCAGGGGAATAGAGTTCATATCACTGTTAGAAAAAACGTAATTTTAATCGGGAATTCTCCGTGAAATAAACTGTTCTCAGCCATATTTCAGTAAAACACAGGACACCGTAATTTTACCTATATTATCTTTTACGGGTTGGTAACCGTAATATGACTCCTTTACGTCAATATATCCGTTTTTAAAACGGTAAAAATCCTTGAATAAATGTTGCCAGACATTTACCGTTTTTTTTTTCTAATACAAATTTTTAACAGTGTACCCAGACGTTCAAAAAGCTTATGACAAAGTCCCCCATAAAAAATACAATGGTTAAAATTAGGAGTACTAAGCATAATTGATAAGCCAGCTGAATGGATCGAATATTGACTGACAAACAGAAGACTGGGAGTTGTAATCAATGGAGAAGCAGCTTTTACAAGCGGAGTACCTCAAGGATCCATCCTTGGCCCACTGCTATTTCTGATTTACTTTAACAACATAGATTTGGGATTAACTAGTAGAATGGCCAAATTTGCCAACGATACTAGACTGGGCATAATGCTGCGAACTCAGAAAACGTAGCAGCCTTAAGAGAGGATCTAAATGGTCCAGAATATAGCAAATGCCTTTCAACTGTGGGAAATGCAAAGTTGTGAATATAGGTTATAGTAAACAACAATCAATTACTCACTGCTGGGTAATGAAATAGATAGTGAGGAACAAGAGGATTTAAAGATCACCAAACAGGGCATAAAAGCTGAAAAGAAAACAGAAAAAACTAATAAGTTACATAAAGATACAATTCAAATACAGAAACAACCACATTGTACTGCAGCTGTACACATCACTAGCAAGACCATATCTAGAATACAGAGTCAAATCCTGGGCTCCAAGTGTTCAGTAGCATATAGATAAACTGTAAGCAGTACAAGCTAGGGGCACCTAACTAGTTACAATATTAAAACAATTTGAATATAGACAGAGGATGGAGCGTTTGATCTTATTTGATCAACAACCTCGACGATTAAGGGGACAGCTAATAGATACATTTGAAATTCTAAAAGGAGTAACAAATGTTATTTACAACAACCTCTTCACGCTTAGAGCAATTCAGGGCAGAGGTCACTGGAATTGAAAAGATACAACACCACTCAATGTGATAATTTATTTACAAAGTAGCAAATACATGGAGCAGACTTCCAGCGATTGTGATTTAAACAGTAAAACGGTAAGTGTATTCAAGAATAAGTAAGACAAGATCATAGAAACCCTCTAAGTATTTAAACTAATTCACTCTACACAAGAGCAATTGGAGTCTACGGATGGACTAAAAAGCCTTTGAGACATCCAAAATCCTTGCAACTCCTTGTAACTCTCTCTCTCTCTCTCTCTCTCTCTCTCTCTCTCTCTCTCTCTCTCTCTCTCTCTCTCTCTCTCTCTCTCTCTCTCTCCTTAGTCTACTTTCTCGATTAGAATTTCAAAAGCCTTACTATTTATTGCTCCGAATCACTAGCATTTTCAAAATGTATTTGCATAAAATGAGATTCGTACTGTTAAAACTACTAAAACAATGTGCTTATTCTATCACTTTCAACTTTAGAATTAGAGCTTGACAAGGAACTTGAACTACATCGAATATATACATCAGAACATATAAATTTCACATGCAGATTCCTTATAAAAGAAAAGGAATTTCAGGCATTTCTATATTTGAAGAGAATACTAATTCCCATTCCAAAAACTAAGACATTTGGATTTTAAAAATATAAATTACAAATCTCAATTGGAAAATAATCTCAGTATTAGATTAGGGAGAGAAATTAGAAATTTTAAGACGGATCAATTATATATCACATAAATATTGAAAAAGAAAATATAATTTCATAATGACTAAGGTTCACAGCAACATATGTACTCTGTGTTAAAAGTGAATTATCAGTCATTTTATCTCGTATATATATATATATATATATATATATATATATATATATATATATATAATATATATATATATATGTGTGTGTGTGTGTGTGTGTGTGTGTGTGTGTGTGTGTGCAGGAATAGACTGAGCAGGACATCACTTAATCCAGCTACTTCTGAATATTATAAAAGTTTACCCACTGGGGATCTTATGAGTTACGCTTCGTATGATTTAAATGACATAGACATAGAGAATACTTTATAAGTACCTACTGTTTCTTCAAAAGAAGTAGAGGCCATATCATACGTATAAAAGAAAAGAAAAAAAAAATAATTCTTCAACCCAGAGTTAAAGGGAAAAATTAAAAGGACAAAGTCAGCTGACTGATAAAAGCAGAGCAATATCAAAGGTTTTGCTAATAGTATAATAATACCATAATTTACAACTATATATGAAATTTATGATACTCTGAACAAGCATTTATTAACAAATTATATCTTTATTAACAACTTGTATCTCTAAATCATGCTCTTAAAAAATAAAGGGACCGATAGGCAACTGACAGACTGAACGTCAGCTGACGAATGTAATAATAATAATAATAATAAATAATAATAATAATGTTTATTGGACAAAAACATATTTACATAGAGAATATTTACAAAAAAAGACTCGGTCCCAAGCCCATGTAAACAAAGCTTCGGATTTAGGACACGAAACTTCTTTTCTCTGTGGTTGTTATTTGACTATAATTCGTTTAATTGAGTAAATTTCTATATTGATGTCTGAAAACATCATTATCTGTCACAGTCTGAACTTCCAATACTATGAAATACGTTTTTATTGTGTAGTTGTCATGGCAACTGTTGAACTCTAATGTAAACAAACTTTTACTTACGCTAAACAAACTTTGGAAAGCATGATATTACGATAACTCTATGAATAATATTGAATTATATTAAAAAAAAAAGAAAAAAAAATGCATAAATATCATAATTTCATTTTGACACAAGGTAAAAATAACAAAATTACCAAAATCATCGAGGGAGTGGGAGAAGAATGACGAGAGCTTTAGAGAGTGGGTAGTTTATAAAATCGGCAACAGATGGCAGCATGTAGAAGCCAGAGTAATCGTCAACAAAAGGCGCTAAGCTTAAAATTTCTTACGCGGTGTGGAGTAAAGTCGTTCTCCGCAGTGAAAGGTTATGAATCTGAGTAAACTAAAGTCGTTCTCCGCAGAGAAAGGGTTAAAGAATTATCTATTTTAAAGGCCGCTCAAGAATGGCAAAGATAATTTACATTGGCATTGCCCTATCAAACAGTAAAATGCCCTAGAGATTGACCATATATACATATAATTACCACCCAAGCCACCTCTCCACCCAAGCTAAGACCTGATGACCCAGCAGATAGAACTAAGGTTGCAGTGACCAAAAGAACTAACGAGTTTGAGAAGGAACCCCAGTTTGGCGATCACCAGGCAAGGACGGTACCAGCAGGACGACACAACTCTATGTTAAGACACGGGTGATTATGGTATTCACATTAATATTGGTATACGACTCTTAATTTCCTTTTATGACAAAATTAATAAATGGATCAAGGATTTAGTCCATACCAAATTTTTTTTTTCCTTTTTTTTTGGCAAACTTAATAGAATTGAGAAATTTAAAGGAACCATAAATAATGTTACCTAACAAATTGCAAAATTTAATGACTCTTTTAAAAGTTATCAAAATAGGAATATGAAAGGTGTATTCTAATGCAAGCCATACACTTAAGCAGTGTCTAAAATTAAGCAAGAAAAAAAAATCCTTTTCTTTCGTAAATAGAAATGAAATTGATTCCATGATATAACTCGAACAGGAAATGAAGTAGGAAGGTATGAAATTCTAATCTAGTTCTGCTTAGATATAAAAATCACTAACATAATAAGATTGTTGAATAAACATAAGGGGAAAAATATCGTCAAGCGCTTCAGAAAGCGAACAAAGGCTGTTGCATAGTTGAAATTTCTCATAAATTAGAACTTCTTCGTAGTAAGATTGCTTTGTGAAGGACACACAATGAGTTGCTGACGTATATTTAGGTAATCAAGACATCAAAATAAATATAGAAAAGAATTGAAGGTATGGAATTCTGTTGCACAAGACGGCGTCTAAAAGAAAAATCTATGAGAAATTGAACACTTGTTGCATAAGACAATGGGAATATGAATTCTACTTCATACACAATGAGAAGAGGGTAACTGTTGCTGGATAAATGCAAAGGACAGTTTGCAATGAAATGTGAGAAGGGGAAATACTAAATTAATGTTTGAATAATTCTGGAGCTGTCACTTAAAACAGCGAAGGCAAGAATGGAACGAAGCGTCCTAGAATTATATATCAAACTTCTGCTAAAATTTGTTTTGCCGTATATTTTACTACTTGAGCACTCTATTCATTACTGTAATATTACTCTGATACAATTGAATAATATGCAGTTCCAGTTTGGTCACAACTGCATAATATTTGCTTACATCTCTTCCCCCTTTTTTATGAGATTGGCACACCGTCATTTATATTTGTATATTTCTTCATGAAAAGCTACTATGTTCTATGGATTCATGATATTTGAGTGTGCATATATATATATATATATATATATATATATATATATATATATATATATATATATATATATATATATAATGTATGTATATATATATATATATATATATATATATATATATATATACACACACACACACACATATATATATATATATATATATATATATACATATATATATATATATATATATATATATATATATATATATAAAATACAGGTTGAGTACTATTATACATTGAAAGCTACTTCTAAAAAAGCCATTTGCACATCCCATCCCATAAGCTTAATCCTTTCTCTATAAGTCGACAAAGAATTCCGCATATAATTTAATATCATCAACGTTGATATGACGCAAGAGAGATGCCATATTGATTTTGACCCAACGCAAATCTCCCACCAACTTCATCTGCCACTTTAAATTATGCTTCCCAAATTTATTGAACTTCATCCGAAAACAAAGCGCAAGGCAAACACATCCTGGCAAACGCAGCTGAGTGTGCTTTCAAGCAATTAATGGCTTTGGACGTTATATATGTTGAGGGCCACGAGTGTCCTGCCAAAGCATTTGTCCTCCGGTCGTCCGAGGCATGACAAACACTTCTAAATACAGTCGGCAGAGGAAGGACACACGCTAATAACGTTCATCAGAGGAGGGAAGCGTTTTGGTGGCTGGCGATGGAGAGACGCTGATGAGATGTGTCTATATTTCACTGGCGTTTGTAACTGCTTGGATGATCCGTAATTATTACTATTCTTTTTTTTTCTAATGCTGAAATTCACAGTAATATAGTTGCTTATGTATAGTAAGAAAATATTATTGTTCAGTTATAAAAGAACGTTTTATTATTATTATTATTATTATTATTATTATTATTATTATTATTATTATTATTTTCAATAACTTTGTGTTTAGTTGCTTATTCTCCTCAATATCATGTTAAAATATCGTCATTTGTCTCCAAGCTTTCATGCATTTTAATTCTATTTAAAAAAAAAAAAAAAATAAACGAGTATATAACTTCCTTTATTTCACAAGAAAACCATTTCGTAATATAAAACTACAATTAGTGCATATTCACATCTTATTCCATTTTACCAATAAGGCTTTCTCAATTCAATTCAAGTTTCTCCTTTTGGATTACCAATGTCCCGCATGAAATAATGACCGTAGAATTAATTTTTGGTTCTCTATGATAATCTTTAGTGACAAATGACATCCTTATTAATACGTCCATTTAATTCCCCATACTGTACATTGTTGAGAACTTGGTTTAGGTTGGTAGGCTAATTTCCCTTGCATTACTGTAGATTTCATCAAGAGAACCAATCTTTTTTTTTTTTTTTTCTATCAAGGATAATTACATCCGCCAACGAAGTTGGAAGGAAGTCATGTTTTTGCCCCTGTTTGTCTGTTTGTTTGTTTGTGATTATTTTCCTGGCTACAATATTACTCACAGGGTAGTGAAATTTTTAGGCATTATTTGTTATGTTGAGACATAGAAGTGATTTAATTTTGAAAGTCCTAGGTCAAAGGTCAAGGTCGAGCAGAAGGTTGACCGAAGTAACCGTCACCTTAATCCCAAGTTCGCACATGGTTGTCACACAGACTTCAAATACGTCTATGGTGTAAATTGATTTCGGGAAAAGCAAGCTGGTTTTGAAATATAAGTTGCCGTAGCGGCGGTTTGCACTCTCAGAGTGCTTTTTTAGTTTATTATTTGATAATCCTGATGTAGCAACTTATTCTGTTTTCTTGCGATAATCACAAGAACACAGTTCTCTCTCTCTATCAATAGGGATACTTTTTTTATGATGTTTTCCTCTCATAAATCTTAGCATATGTATTCAAACGCTCCACAAGTCTCCAGCCTCCACCTCCTGACTTGTACGGACAATTTTTAATCTAATCAGTTTCATTACTTTTATCAAATACACTTTGCTCATATCTTTATTTTCCCACTCATCATCTCCACTTATGTAGTTTGATTGATAATGAAATTTATATTCTTAGACATATAAATATTCTAGGTATTGGAATACATCTAAGTTATCCTAGGAGATGTTATAAAACTAAGGGTAGGCAATATGAGTCAAATTTACTATTATATAATTTCACATTTCAATCCTCATCACTATATCGATAAAACTAAGTACTAGCCTGACTCCTCTCTGAGCTAAATTAATACTTCCTCTCTCGACAGGAATTCTTCGGTGGTGATTATTCTCACCATCAATCTTCTAACGTAGGGCTACTTTTTCTTTCTACCACAGAGTAGTTCTATGACTGGTCATTTATGAGTATTATTTCGAACACTGATCCCTAAGTATTTTCATACTCATCTAGTGGTTAACCTTTTACCATTGACCTACGAAATTTCCAAAAGAATTTTCTTAATTATAATCGTCTCTGATTCAAACGGCGAGAATCTTACATTTCCTCTGATCGCTTTCTGTCTATTTGTACAATGGATGTGGATGAACACAAAATTAATCATTCCATTGCGAAGCAAAAGTTTAAACTAATTCTTACCCATTGTCGACCTATACAAAATAATGTATGGCTTTTGTTATATCAAGCCATCCAAGGTCTTTGTTCTATTTAGACTTCATTTTCGGTGTACATGACTAAGTAGTTTCGGAAAACAGATGTACGGCTTTGATCTTTCCGTGTTCTCTCTGTTGACATTAGGTACGAGAGAGAGAGAGAGAGAGAGAGAGAGAGAGAGAGAGAGAGAGAGAGAGAGAGAGAGAGAGAGAGAGAGAGAGACTGTTTTATGCAAATGATTGAAATTACTTTTATAACGAGAGAGAGAGAGAGAGAGAGAGAGAGAGAGAGAGAGAGAGAGAGAGAGAGAGAGAGAGAGAGAGAGAGCGAGACTGTTGTACAAATGATTAAAATTACTTTCATAACTATATAAAGGTTATTTATTTTTGACGACAAATGACAACAAGTAAAGCACTGGTTGTGATTACAACCCCAGGAATAAAAGAATGTATCTACTAGCTTTATTTTTTTCATATATAAATTTGAATACCCGGGAAATAATAGCAATAAAAATGATAAAAAATTGCCCTATTAAAAGTTTTACCAACAAGGGAAATCTGGAAGCTTTATGTTGAACCTTCAAACAATGCTCGGTGCTATTTATGACACAGCAAATAGTCAACATGGAATATTTCATGGACATTTTTTTTTGTTAACAACCTCCCACAGTAACAAAGCTTTGCTCTCTTCCATACTTTATTTAAGAGCAAACTAGAATACAGAAAATATATTTTAAAAGCTCTAATATATCTATCAAAAATAATACTACAATTATATGAATCTTCATATAATCATGAATAAGTGAAGGATACACTTTTCTATTTTATTTCTCTTCCTCTTGTTTTGTTAAAGTTTTTATAGTTTATATGGGAGATATTTGTTATAATGTTGTTACTCTTCTTAAAATATTTTATTTTTCCTTGTTTCTCTCTCCTTACTGGGCTATTTTTTCTGTTGGAGCTCCTGGGCTTTTAGCCTCCTGCTTTTCCAACTAGGGCTGTAGCTTGGCAAGTTGTAATAATAATAATAATAATAATAATAATAATAATAATAATAATAATAGATTGATTACATGTTTAGCTATAAAGAAAAAAAACAAGCAATGAAAGGGAAACAAATTACGGCCTAATGTAATATACCAAAATAGAAATATCTAGAATGGTTTTGTGATATGTTTGAACTATGCATTTGAACTACCAAATCGTATTCTTGCCAATCACTAAAAAAATTTTATATATTTTTCCAATAATAACTCAGTTCTAGATATTCCGGCCTTCAAACTCAGTTTCTTGATAGTTATATATATTTACTTTTTATTCCATAGAGTTGGTTTGTGTACTGCTAACGCCAGTGCTAAACATTATCAATTTAAGATATCATTTTGCTATTTCAATTTCATTTAATTTTTCATGCAAAGAATGAAAGAAATTTTTTTCCCAATTGACTATTTATTTGCTAGAACCGTAAAGATAGCCGGTGTAATCTTAATTCTAACTATAAAATAAAATTGAACTGGGTTATAACCCCAAATAAGTTAAAGATATTTCACCTAATGGTTTTAATCGTATTTTCTAATTTTACCCAACTTTTTACACTGGTGCTAACCTTTATATAAATTAGTCTCTCTCTCTCTCTCTCTCTCTCTCTCTCTCTCTCTCTCTCTCTCTCTCTCTCTCTCTCTCTCTCTCTCTCGTAAATACACTATATATATATATATATATATATATATATATATATATATATATATATATATATATATATATATACATATATATATATATATATATATATATATATATATATATATATATATATGTATATATATATATACTGTATATATACATATATATAATATATATACATATATATACATATATATATATATATATATATATATATATATATATATATATATATATATATGTATATATATATATATATATATATATACACACAAATATATCTGTTTGACTTTCTATATATCAAATGCATATATCATGCTCAAATCCTAGAAATTTCGGATTTTTTTATTACTTACTCATACTTCGTATAGTAATTTCCTCTAAATTCTATATATTTTTTTCGTGTAAGAAGTAGAACACTATTATTAAACCACTTTCATGTCATCTGGCTAACTATATATAATCATATTAGTAACTTCGATTGATCGGAAAAGTTGGGCTAAATTTAACATTTAAACTTCAATAATTCTTCACTTATGGTTTTATGAGTAAACTTCGATATAGATATATACTGAATATATAAGAATCAGTTGAAGAAAATCTATCGTTTTTCCCCTTCCTATATAAAGTCCTGCCGAGTATATAATTATGTGTCTATTCAGTTCAACATTCGGTTTTAAAAAGATCAAAACTTATGATAAATAATAAAAACTTCAAGTCATAATTAGATCTTCGTAGCACTTATTTGCATTTAAGCATATGCCTTTTGAGTGTTTGTGTGTGTGTGTGTGTGTTTGTGTTATATTATGAAACAGTTCAGTATTCCGCATATTACGTTCTTTGTTTTGCAGGCGCAACGCTCTCTCTCGCACAAACAACACATTCATATCCTTGAATATATTGCCAGCCATAATTTCATCAGCCCTTGAAGATCAGGATATGTTTTGTCTAGGTGGAGTTATTATGGCACAAAATCTCGGTTGGTTTACCGTAGCATTTCTTTTACGAGCAGCTGGCTGGCTTTTTGAAAAGGCTCGTTTGCCATGCCTCTTCCCACATAAATCTTCCACAAACTCACTTCTAATTCAACAGCAAATCCTATTTCCTTTTCGTTTTTTTTCAGAACTTTAGTTTGCCAAACAATAATAATAAGAATGATAAAAATGTTGGTGTGGATGGATAGATATTTTAGTTTTCCTTTTCTATGATTTTACTCTAAAAGATGGAATGATATAATTACACATACCACGTGCGTATATATACACAGTATATATATAAATATATATATATATATATATATATATATATATATATATATATATATATATGTGTGTGTATATATATATATATAGGTGTATATATATATATATATACATATATATATATATATGTATATATATATTTATATATATATATATATATATATATATATATATATATATATATAGGTATATATATATATATATATATATATATATATATATATATATATATATATATATATATATATATATATATATATACAGTATATATTTCTTAACATGGCTGCTCAGATACAGTAGACGATTATATGACATTTGAAGTTTCCTTATTTAGTGTTTGTTGCTAACAGACTTTCTTTTTTTCTCATGTAAAACGTACTTAAAGGGAACACAACCATTGAATACTAAGAACATACATTTTTAATAAATGTATATTAAGATATTAATCTTGAAGATGAAAATAAAGAGTATTGATGATATTCGTTATTATAGACATATGCTCACCAATTAACTCATCAAGTATGGAACATACACAGCACAATATTTGAAGTCTGTATTATGTCCATTAGGGAGAGTTAAACTAATTTTTAACAGCTATGAAGATCATTGTGAGTTTTCCTAACATATATATAAGGTGAAAATTTAAGACATTACACAAGAAAACAATGAACCAATTTTTTTTTCCATTTCATAAGCCTCATATTGTATCTTTGGAATCCCTACCCACATCAAAAGCACTGATATACCGTAGCCAGATGGAGTTAAGTCAAACTTACGTGGTACCAGTTGTGGAGTACAAGGTCACAGAGAAAATTATAGGACATATCAAAGACTTTGGGGCATATCAAGGACTTTGGGACATACCAAGGACTTGGGGCGTATCAAGGTCTTGGGGCATATGCAAGACTTGGGTCATATCAAGGTCTTGGGGCGTATAAAGGACTTGGGGTATATCAAGGACTTGAGGTTTATCAAGGACTTGAGGGCATATCAAGGTCTCAAAGACATATTAATGTCTTGTGGTTATATCAAGGACTTGGGGCATATCAAGGTTTTGGAGGCATATCAAGGACTTGGGGTCATATAAACAACTGCACGTCTGCCGTGACCGCGTGCTGCGTAGAGTCCAAGGGGACCCAAAAAGGGGCGAAAAAAAAAAATCCGCTTGATGAAACGCGAATAGGTACAGCACATAATGTATTTCAGGGTAGCTTACACATCATACTGATTTAGAAATGGTCCATGTCAGACAATATCTGTTGCATTAGGCAAGGTAAAAACGCAATATCGGCCAAACAGTCTTGGTAACACTTCAAACAATGTTTATACGCTTTTACACTTCTCAGAGAGTTCAGAATGATCAATGCCATACAAATTATGGGCTGCATTATGCCTGGCAGACACGCCCAAAGTTAACTTTCCCCTTTTGCTCTAGAAAAATTTGTAGATATAACATATAAGATACTGAATGTGCCTGCTTTAAAATAAAAGATATCATACAAAGTATACAGTGAACCTTGCCAGACACTGATTGTTGCAATAGACTCGCTAGAAAAAATAAGCCTAGATAAATAGGCTAGACCAAACGTTCTTGGTATAATTGTCTGCCAGACACGCCCAGAAGTTGACTCCCCACCCTTAGCTGTTGGAAAATTGATGTAGATAAAATAAGAAAGGTACTCAAGAAAACTACTGTAGCCTAATTCAGAATGAAATATAAATCACAAAGTTACGTTTGCCAGACATAGTGCATAGTACATAAGGCCCACCAGACACCCCTACAAAAGGATCCTAAATTTTGGGGGAACTAGGCACGCAAAAGGGGCCTAAACATTTTGGCTGGATCAAAAAAACCGGCCTTGAATATTATTTTTCTTTCCGTAAAATATGCGGAAACCCAGTAAATCCCTTAATACTTTTTCATTTCTTTTCTCTTATAAATGCTACAGAATATGAAAATTACAGAGAGAGAGAGAGAGAGAGAGAGAGAGAGAGAGAGAGAGAGAGAGAGAGAGAGAGAGAGAGAGAGAGCCTACAATTAGCATGTTCATCGTCAAATTAGATGACTTATTTGCTTCCGTGTTTTATGTTACGAAGTAAACTTTAGTAAATAACAATCGCATAGCTGATAATTATCAACAAATGTAACGAGACCTTTGATTTACAATTATTTTATAGAATATAGTAAAATGAATAAATTGAGCACAAAAGTAACAGGGTATACCATCAATCATCATCATCTAAGCCTATTGACGCAAAGGGCCTCGGTTAGATCTCGCCAGTCGTCTCTATCGTAAACCATTAATAGTTTTACCCTAATCAAACATTATTTCAATTTTCTTCGTAATTGTAATATCACTTTATAATCCAAAAATACTGAATAGGATATAGTTATCTGCCTCATATGGAAAATTATCTAAAAGGATTCAATGTGTTTCCTATAGGAATATTCGCATACACCTAGTTTATTAATATTTTCTAGTGCAAGCATTTGATTAAACAGACAGGGAATTCTTTAATTTATTCATTCTGTCACATCTGTTTCGCTAAAGCTATACCCTTGAAAAACTATTTCATGAACATATTATAACTTACGTTTTGGCATAATAGCTTACTTGCATTTCAGTGGTCGGATTGTTCTTTTCATAATGTTTTAAAACAAATCAACCTCGGTGATATCAAAGACGACAGTAAGAAACATGTCCAAAATATTTTGAGAAGAATTAGAATATATAAACAACACAGACTTTAGTTCAAAGAACACACCCAGAAAGGCAGAAAGATCAAGTCCTTTTAAACCTTTTCAGGTCAGGTCTCGAAAAGCAGTGAAAATACGTAGCAAATGGCCAGCATGTTTTCTGGAGGATATGAGTCGATAAATACGATGATAAACACCCAAAAATCACATAGTTTGCTAACACTTAGGTTGTTCCCGGCAGATGCCGAGTTCACATGCCCTA
Organism: Palaemon carinicauda; assembly: GCF_036898095.1. Classification (NCBI taxonomy): domain Eukaryota; kingdom Metazoa; phylum Arthropoda; class Malacostraca; order Decapoda; family Palaemonidae; genus Palaemon; species Palaemon carinicauda. The sequence continues at coordinate 27,456,993 of NC_090735.1, forward strand.
TCATTTTCTACGTGATCCTGTACTCCAAACTTGGTATCACTCGTTTGATCAAACTCCAACTGGTTCTCGTTCTAAGATCCATTTTGATCTTAGAATTATATAACAGGCTCTGCTCTCGTGCACTTTATTCCCGATACCTTTATGGGTTAATTTGATCTTAGAATCATATAACAGGCTTTGCTCTCGTGCAGTTTAATTCACATAACTTTGTGATTAATTTGATCTTAGAATCATATAACAGGCTTTGCTCTCATGCAGTTTAATTCCCATAACTTTGTGATTAATTTGATCTCAGAATTATATAACAGGCTTTGCCCTCGTGCAGTTTAATTCACATAACTTTGTGATTAATTTGATCTTAGAATCATGTAACGGGCTTTGCTCTCGTGTAGTTTAATTCACATAACTTTGTGATTAATTTGATCTTAGAATCATATAACAGGCTTTGCTCTCGTGCAGTTTAATTCAAACAACTTTGTGATTAATTTGATCTTAGAATCCTATAACAGGCTTTGCTCTAGTGCAGTTTTATTCACATAACTTTGTAATTAATTTGATCTCAGAATTATATAACGGGCTTTGCTCTCGTGCAGTTTAATTCACATAACTTTGTGATTAATTTGATCTTAGAATCATGTAAAGGGCTTTGCTCTCGTGCAGTTTAATTCACATAACTCTGTGATTAATTTGATCTCAGAATCATATAACAGGCTTTGCTCTCGTGCAGTTTAATTCACATAACTTTGTGTTTAATTTGATCTTAGAATCATATAACGGGCTTTGCTCTCGTGCAGTTTGATTCACATAACTTTGTGATTAATTTGATCTTAGAATCATATAACGGGCTTTGCTCTCGTGCAGTTTTATTCACATAGCTTTGTGATTAATTTGATCTTAGAATCATATAACGGGCTTTGCTCTCGTGCAGTTTAATTCACACAACTTTGTGATTAATTTGACCTTAGAATCATATAAGGGGCTTTGCCCTCGTGCAGTTTAATTCACACAACTTTGTGATTAATTTGATCTTAGAATCATATAACGGGCTTTGCTCTTGTGCAGTTTAATTCACATAACTTTGTGATTAATTTGATCTTAGAATCATATAACGGGCTTTGCTCTCGTGCAGTTTAATTCACACAACTTTGTGATTAATTTGATCTCAGAATTATATAACGGGCTTTGCTCTCGTGCAGTTTAATTCACATAACTTTGTGATTAATTTGATCTCAGAATCATATAACAGGCTTTGCTCTCGTGCAGTTTTATTCACATAACTTTGTGATTAATTTGATCTTAGAATCATATAACAGGCTTTGCTCTCGTGCAGTTTAATTCACATAACTTTGTGATTAATTTGATCTTAGAATCATATAACAGGCTTTGCTCTCGTGTAGTTTTATTCACATAACTTTGTGATTAATTTGATCTCAGATTTATATAACGGGCTTTGCTCTCGTGCAGTTTTATTCACATAACTTTGTGATTAATTTGATCTTAGAATCATGTAACGGGCTTTGCTCTCGTGCAGTTTAATTCACACAACTTTGTGATTAATTTGATCTTAGAATCATGTAACAGGCTTTGCTCTCGTGCAGTTTTATTTACATAACTTTGTGATTAATTTGATCTCAGAATTATATAACAGGCTTTGCTCTCGTGCAGTTTTATTCACATAACTTTGTGATTAATTTGATCTTAGAATCATGTAACGGGCTTTGCTCTCGTGCAGTTTAATTCACACAACTTTGTGATTAATTTGATCTTAGAATCATGTAACGGGCTTTGCTCTCGTGCAGTTTTATTCACATAACTTTGTGATTAATTTGATCTCAGAATTATATAACAGGCTTTGCTCTCGTGCAGTTTAATTCACATAATTTTGTGATTAATTTGATCTTAGAATCATGTAACGGGCTTTGCTCTCGTGCAGTTTAATTCTCATAACTTTGTGATTAATTTGATCTCAGAATTATATAACAGGCTTTGCTCTCGTGCAGTTTAATACACATATCTTTGTGATTAATTTGATCTTAGAATCATGTAACGGCCTTTGCTCTCGTGCAGTTTAATTCACATAACTTTGTGATTAATTTAATCTTAGAATCATATAACAGGCTTTGCTCTCGTGCAGTTTAATTCACACAACTTCGTTATTAATTTGATCTTAGAATCATATAACAGGCTTTGCTTTCGTGCAGTTTTATTCACATAACTTTTTGATTAATTTGATCTCAGAATTATACAACAGGCTTTGCTCTCGTGCAGTTTAATTCACATAACTTTGTGATTAATTTGATCTTAGAATCATATAACAGGCTTTGCTCTCGTTCAGTTTAATTTACATAACTTTGTGATTAATATGATCTTAGAATCCTATAACAGGCTTTGCTCTTGTGCAGTTTATTTCCGATACCTTTGTGGTTAATTTGATCTTAGAATCCTATAACAGGCTTAGCTCTCGTGCAGTTTAATTCACATAACTTTGTGATTAATTTGATCTTAGAATCGTATAACAGGCTTCGCTCTCGTGTAGTTTAATTCACATAACTTTGTTGTTAATTTGATCTTAAAATCATATAACAGGCTTTGCTCTCGTGCAGTTTAATTCACATAACTTTGTAATTAATTTGATCTTAGAATCCTATAACAGTCTTTGCTCTAGTGCAGTTTAATTCACATAACTTTGTGATTAATTTGATCTTGGAATTATATAACAGGTTTTGCTCTCGTGCAGTTTTATTCACATAACTTTGTGATTAATTTGATCTCAGAATCATATAACAGGCTTTGCTCTCGTGCAGTTTAATTCACACAACTTTGTGATTAATTTGATCTTAGAATCATATAACAGGCTTTGCTCTCGTGCAGTTTTATTCACATAACTTTCTGATTAATTTGATCTTAGAATCATATAACAGGCTTTGCTCTCGTGCAGTTTAATTCATATAACTTTGTGATTAATTTGATCTTAGAATCATATAACAGGCTTTGCTCTCGTGCATTTTAATTCAGATAACTTTGTAATTAACTTGATCTTAGAATCATATAACAGGCTTTGCTCTCATGCAGTTTTTTTCCGATACCTTTGTAGTTAATTTGATCTTAGAATCATATAACAGGCTTTGCTCTCGTGCAGTTTAATTCACATAACTTTGATTAATTTGATCTCAGAATTGTATAACAGGCTTCGCTCTTGTGCAGTTTAATTCACATAACTTTGTGGTTAATTTGATCTAAGAATCATATAACAGGCTTCGCTCTCGTGCAGTTTAATTCACATAACTTTGTGATTAATTTGATCTTAGAATCATATAACAGGCTTTACTCTCGTTCAGTTTAATTTACATAACTTTGTAATTAATTTGATCTTAGAATCCTATAACAGGCTTTGCTCTCGTGCAGTTTTATTTCCGATACCTTTGTGGTTAATTTGATCTTAGAATCATATAACAGGCTTTGCTCTCGTGCAGTTTAATTCATATAACTTTGTGATTAATTTGATCTTAGAATCGTATAACAGGCTTCGCTCGCGTGCAGTTTAATTCACATAACTTTGTGGTTAATTTGATCTCAGAATCATATAACAGGCTTTGCTCTCGTGCAGTTTAATTCATATAACTGTGTGATTAATTCGATCTTTAGAGTCATATAACAGGCTTTGCTCTCATGCAGTTTAATTCACATAACTTTGTGATTAATTTGAACTTTGTGGTTAATCAAAATATCCACATGGTGTTCATTCTACTTATCATTCTGAGGAAATTCTATGAATTAGATTATTTCAGTGATTCGTTCACAGTTTCATTCTCTTTCACAGAGCTTTAGCTTTGCTGCTACGACATTCATTATATCTATATGAGCAAAGTTTGGTTATGGCTGTTTTATGAAATTGTACACAATGTCAATACACAAAATCCCGGTATGAGCCTCAATGCAAAACTATATTACCTGTAAAAAACCGAAGGGTAAATCCCCACCCTCTACCTCACCCACTTATGAGGGAATAGAGCATAAAATATAATTTTCCTATATTAATTTTATTCACTGGACCGTGTTCACCAACATTAGCCTCACTGGCAATTTTCCCCTGTTGGAGCCCTTAGTCTTATAGGATCCTGCTTTTCTAAATAGGATTCTTCTAGCTTAGATAACAACAACAACAACAACAATAATAATGATGATGATGATGATGATGATGATGATGATGATGATGATGATGAGTATTAGCCATGTCCAGAACATATTTCTTTAAAAAGAAAAGAAAAGAAAAAAAAATATTATCCTTCGTACACTGCGATGAAATAACTTTCACGAACATAATAACACACACAAGACCTCTTCGTTCTCAGAATGAATTAAATTCCTCCAGACGGGACCATTAACATTGCCTGGCATACCTCATAAGGCGTAAGATCATCCGGAGGACGACTCGCCCGCGAAAGTTATTAACAAGGATGGCTGCAGCCACACCTCGTCTCTGCAAAGCCTCGAATGCATGAGGATATTCTTGCGTAAATTGATACCATTCGTCGGTATCCTCATAATATAAAATTAAGCAAGTGTATTTACAATTGACATAAGGAAGAAGAAAATTCGCTTTAATAAGAATTCAGAAGTGGGTAATGTCGGCGATATTTGCGGAGTTAGTGAAAGAGAGAGATGATGAAGGAGCGACCGTCTCGCAAAAAAAAAAAGAAAAAAAAAAAGAAAAAATGTAAGAAATGAACCGTATGCAGGGGTCAGTAAGTACACTATGATTGACACTTGAAAACTACCTCTTCTGCAACCATATGTACTGTATGTGTTTACAATTTTTTTCTATGGAAATTTTCTTTTATTTGATTACTCTATTTCATTTTTCTTGGTATATAATCTAAGATAACATATAACTTTCGCCAATTCCACCTAATTATAGATGGTTAACACCGGACTGGGTGTTAAATAGAAAGATAATTTCTACATAAACTTACAGAGATCCTTCAGAATGATGGCAAAATCTATATATAAATAGGAAGCCCATTCAATGAGAACCGACTGGCGAAGAAGACATTATACAAACTATAAGACATAATATTCATAGCAAATAGAAACGGTAATATGAATATGACTTCGATGCAATCCTAAATTTGATAGATTTAAAAAACAAAAACTTTCTCGAAGAGAAAAATATTATCAATGGTCTGAAAGTATTGAATTTATTACATTCCATCAATCCTCGAGAGATTTGTTTTATTCATTCATTTATTTTATTTATTGTATAACAATTAGCATTCATAATAATTGCCTTTATCATAAATATTATTTTAAATATGCAAAACCGAGTGACGAAAACAAATCCATTTCTTGACAACTATTTACAATTTTTATAATATCACTGCGAGAGAGAGAGAGAGAGAGAGAGAGAGAGAGAGAGAGAGAGAGAGAGAGAGAGAGAGTTTGTAGAGGAAGGTTCATTCCTAGAATACACCCAAAGAAACCAACAGTGGACAGCAATGAATCATGAATAATCAAGCGAAAACAGATTTAAAATTTATCGATACCATAGAAAAAACGTTGCTCAAGATCTTTAGGCAATTATTTGAACTGATATAAGCATTCCCTTTATTCATTAATTATTAAAACTTATCACTAAATCTAGGATGAAATATATAAATATGTAATCTATTAACATTGTTATAAGCTTCAGTCGAGGAATAAAATTATTTTCATATCCAAATAATACATCTGTTTCTGGCATTTTTGACAATCAAAAACTATTATTTTTCATCTATTGCTTTTTGATTAGCCATAGGGAATTGATTGATTGATAATGAGTTATCTGGCATCCTAACATCTAAGGTCATTGACGCCGAGTTATCATAGGGAAAGCCAATGAAATATACCCAAATACCAAATGTCTAATGGCCCCTAACTTACCCTTTATATTAAAGTCAAAGAAAACACTAACATGTGACGGGCCGAGAGAAGGTTGTGACTCAAAGGCAGGATGAAAGCAACTGAGTAACTTTATTACGTTTGTTTGTAGAGATTGCCTGGCCCTTTTGGCCAGCCACGGGCTTTTGCAATCTTGCAGAACACTCGCTTTTATATACATAAACTCTATGCAAAATGGACACAAAAGACATAACAGGCAATTTCACGTTCAACCGACACCGCACCGGTTAACAGTTAACGGTGAGAAAAACAGGCATGTTATTTCAGGTCCTTGTCAGTGCGAGGGGAGAGCGAAGATACAAGCATAATATATACACAAAATGAAATGTCGTTACTATGTACGATCGTGTGACACACTGTTGGTACAAATACCTACTTAATTCCCATTAAGAAAATGATTATAGAACAAGGGTTATCTACCTTTTTAATCTTATGTACTGAAAACCCCCTTGAAGTCTTTCAGCATTAGTCACGTACCCCTTACCCACAATGCACCATCAGGAAGGGTAAAAAGACATGCATGGATTATTGACTTAATCTTAGTATATTAAGTTCAAGTTTTGTTATATATATGGAGCTGAAACAATTTTTAATTATTGTATTTCACCATGAGGTAGTGGTGATAGG
>NC_090735.1:27468556-27483556 GCF_036898095.1 Palaemon carinicauda
TGATAGAGCAATGTCACTGTTCCTTGCCTCTGCCATTCATGGGCGGCCTTTGAAACCTTAAAAAATTGGTTGCATATGACCATGTAAAAAGAATAGTTGTCTGGATTTTCTATTCAATCTAGAATATTGTTAAATATTTTACGATAATTTACCAATGAGGCTATCATTATTTTCTCTAATAGTAGGAACAACATCGCAGATATAGGAAATAAGAGAATCCCTTAGATTGAATCCTGTGAAACAAATGAGCAATTGACCGGAAACTGGCTGGTAGGATGGCGGCACCAGTTGTGTTTTCCAAATGGAGAGATTTCAAGCAACGGTACTTAGATCAGTATATGAACTTGATAGATTAATGGAACCACTTGCAAATACTAAATCAGATAATTATATGGTAATGAATTAATCATTTCTGAAAAAAATTAACGAATATCTTTTAATTACACGGGTTTCAGAATTAACGAATATCTTTTAATTACACGGGTTTCAGAGTGCCACATAACCAACAGGTCACCAGGTGTTCGTGCGGAATATTGTTACTCGCCACACCTGTTTTTAACAGCGTTCGACAAGTGTTGAATTTATTGGATTTACCAATGTGCCCAACCTTCACACAAAAAATTGGACGTGACTGTTATAACAATTTCAATGTTTGTTTTCTTTACGGAACTTTCAGTGAAAAAAGTACCAACACTTGACGTTTTATAGTCAGAGTGTACATTTGAGCTAATAAACTCTTTTTATGTATTTGATTCTGATAAAAATCTATATAATTACATATTATTCATATGTCAAAATTAGCCAGCGGATCATAAAACTTATCATTTCAATTTTTATTTGGGCTCCACAAGGAACTAGAAGAGTTGGAAGAGCTAGGCATACATGGCTGAGGGTTATGAAGCGTGAAGTAGGAGATGATGAATGGAGAAGTATTGAATTAAAAGCTCAAGATACAGACGACTGGCGCAATCTAACTGAAGCCCTTTGCGTCATTAGGCGTAGGAAGAGATGATGATGATGATGAACTAAATAAGTTGAATGCCAAAAAGTATAATTACTAGAGATTTTAAGAAAAGCCACATTTTCTACTCTGGCAAATTAGTCATTAACTGAGGCCATGTAATAACTAGTTATGAATTTTATGATGTAGAATTTTTATTTCCAAAGGCCTCTCAAAGAAACTTTTATTTGTTCTTTATAAAACACAAGAGATTTTACAATATATTTTATTTCTTAGATGCTGTGAATGATGTTTCTCTTGAATATGTTATATCTGAGAATAATGTATAAATAATTGGCATATTGAGATTAACATGTGTATGTGTATCATTCAAAGAAGAGAGAGAGAGAGAGAGAGAGAGAGAGAGAGAGAGAGAGAGAGAGAGAGAGAGAGAGAGAGAGAGAGAGAGAGACAGAATTGTTTAATGCGATATTATTTTATTGATTGAAAAGTAATTCTGCTTTGCTAAAATTTTCTCATACTAATTCAAATTTTCATATCAGATATAAAACATATATACGTATAAATAAATAAATAAATAAATGTATATATATATATATATATATATATATATATATATATATATATATATACATATATATATATATATATATATATATATATATATATATATATGTATATATATATATATATATATATCTATATAAAAATATTTATATATATATATATATATATATATATATTTATATATTTATGTATATATATGTATATATATATATATATATATATATATATATATATATATATATATATATATATATATACATATATATATATATATATATATATATATATATCAGGGTTAGCGTGGGTAGTAGATGTTATAGTGGACCTACCCACGTACCCGGCAGTTTTTTTTTTCTTCAAGTTTTAGCTGTTTTCTGTTTCTATGATACAAATTCATTGTTTTTTTTTTTTTTTTGTAACTTTTAGTTTGATACATACTTAAAAGTTTAAAAAAAATATTCACAAGTCTCTTTTATTAAATTATAGAAGATAATATAGAATAGTTTTCTAATCTAAAAAGACTGGACAAATTTTTTCCCCTTTTTAGCTATTTTCTGCTTTTATAATATATTATTATGGTACTATTGTCTAAATATTAGTTTGAAACATAATGAAGAGTAGAACAATAAATATACCTAGAAACCCCTTATTTTTAATATTGGATAACATAATATAGTTCTTTACAATTTCAAGCACTGAAAGTGTCCTACTGCGAGATCAGTTTCCGAGACCTATATGTAAGTCAGATCTGTTCTGAAGTCCGAATTATGGTCAGACAAGGCACATAAGGTACTTGAGATTTAGTCTAGGCCTACTAGGTAAAGGGAAGTTACTGTACTGTAAAATTACAATATGCACATACATTATAAAATATAAAGAAAATAATCCAGACTGTGTAATGATTTTACATTAAAAAGTAATTTAATTAAGGAAAACTAGCTACATTTAATACTTTGGTCCTAATGAGCAGATGGAGATGGTGGAGAAGGATTGGACTGGATAGGTATTAGGAAACAAGCTATATGCTGATGATTTTGTACTTTTCAGCAGAACACCACATGATCCACAATGCTTGCTTAGCAGAATGCATGAACTATCACAGGAAGTTAGGCTCAAGATAAATAGAAGAAAGAAAGATGGTGAGAACGGAATATGTAATGGAAGATGAAATATCATTGGAAGGAGAAATAATTAATGAGGTAGAATCATTTAAATGATTAGGAACTATGATCTTCAATACAGGATCTTTAAAATTAGAGTTTAATGAAAGAATAAAAAAAGAGAATCAGAAAATGGCTAGGTTAAGTAAAATTTGAAAATCAAATCGCTTGGAATTACACATAAAAATCAGGCTATATATCAATTTGGTGAGATCGGTGTTACTGTATGGACATGAGTCATGGTATGACGATGAAATAATTTTCAACAGAATTAGTGGATTTAAGAACAAAGCCCTCAGAAGAATATTGGGAGTTCGATGGCAGGACTTGATTAGAAATAAAACTATAAGAGAGATTGCTCGAGTGCCTTATGTGGATGAGATCATGGTGAGGGGTACATGGATATGGTTTGGGCACTCTCTTCGTACTCCACCAGAGAGGTCAGTTCACCAAACATTTAACTGGGCTCCCCAAGGCACTAGAAGAATTGGAAAACCCAGGCCTATATGGCTGAGGACTATGGAGCGTGAAATCGGAGATGATGAATGGAAAAGTATTGAATTAAAACCGCAAGATAGAGAGTACTGGCAAAATCTAAATGAGGCCCTTCTGTCAATAGGCGTAGGAGGAGATGATTATGATGATGATGAAAGACAAACAAACTTGGCATTGGTTTCGGGTAGTACAGAACTTAAGCTGTCATAGGCCTATTAAACCATAAAAATAAAGATGAACTTAAGCAAGGAGCTAATGCAGTACAGAAATTCAATAAACTACTGCATCTTAAGAAGTTAGCAAAGAACAAAACAAAAGGGTACCTGTTGACAAAACAAAACAAAGTACGGTGGCTTACTTTTGCCTACTGATATAAAGTATTCATTAGTTTTTTTTTCCATGTACGGCAGGGAAAATAGTGTAAGCTTATACCCTTGTAGGGACTTTATTCTTGTGACCAAATTGTGGAATGATCTTCCTAATCGGTATAACTTCAATGTGTCAAATTTTCAGCAAATGTTTTTATATTGAACCGGCTGACACTAGTCTCTTTTTATAGTTCATATATGATATATCCGTTTTAATATTGTTATTATTCTTAAATATTTTTTTATTTTTATCGTTACATGCTTTTAATATAGTTTACTTACTTCCTTATTTCCTTCCTTCACTGGGCTATTTTTCCTTATTGGAGCCCTTGGGCTTATAGTATCCTACTTTTCCTACTGGGGTTGTAGTTTAGCTAATAATAATAATAATAATAATAATAATAATAATAATAATAATAATAATAATAATAATAATAATGTACATGAGGCATTTGGCTTTGTGGTTTCTCTTCACTGTTGCATCATCTTACAATTTGTATCTCGTTTTATGTAAGTAAAGCACCATGACAGGCAAACAAACCTCAACTGAATAAGGAATAAAGAAAACTTAAGACATTCTTCTCATTTCAGATTAGGGGATAATGATGAATAGATATGCAAGAAGGAAGCTTCTGTTGGGCATAGCTTTGCTGTTGGCAGTTCTGCATGTCACCTGGGAACCCATTCAGAAAGGAATAAGTCCAGGTAAAGACACCGTCGAAAGTATTTTTTACGTTATCATTAATACACCATCAAAAGTATTTTTTACGTTATTATTAATACACCATCAAAAGTATTTTTTACGTTATTATTAATACACCATCAAAAGTATTTTCTATGTTATAATAGACCATCAAAAGTATTTTTACGTTATTATCATTAATACACAATCAAAAGTATTTTTACGTTATTATCAATACACCATCAAAAGTATTTTCTATGTTATAATAGACCATCAAAAGTATTTTTACGTTATTATTAATACATCATCAAAAGTATTCGTTACGTTATTATTAATACACCATCAAAAGTATTTTTTACGTTATTATTGATACACCATCAAAAGTATTTTTTATGTTATAATAGACCATCAAAAATATTTTTTACGTTATTATTAATACACCATCAAAAGTATTTTTTACGTTATTATTAATACACCATCAAAAGTATTTTTCACGTTATTATTAATACACCATCAAAAGTATTTTCTATGTTATAATAGACCATCAAAAGTATTTTTACGTTATTATTAATAGAATATCAAATGTATTTTTTACGTTATTATCATTAATACACCATCAAAAGTATTTTTACGTTATTATTAATACACCATCAAAAGTATTTTTTACGTTATTATTAATACACCATCAAAAGTAGTTTTACGTTATTATTAATACACCATCAAAAGTATTTTCTATGTTATAATAGACCATCAAAAGTATTTTTACGTTATTATTAATAGAATATCAAATGTATTTTTTACGTTATTATCATTAATACACCATCAAAAGTATTTTTACGTTATTATTAATACACCATCAAAAGTATTTTCTATGTTATAATAGACCATCAAAAGTATTTTTTACGTTATTATTAACACACCATCAAAAGTATGTTTTACGTTATTATTAATACACCATCAAAAGTATGTTTTACGTTATTATTAATACACCATCAAAAGTATTTTTTACATTATTATTAATAGACTATCAAATGTATTTTTTACGTTATTATTAATAGATTATCAAATGTATTTTTTACGTTATTATCATTAATACACCATCAAAAGTATTTTCTATGTTATAATACACCATCAAAAGTATTTTTACGTTATCATTAATACACCATCAAAAGTATTCTTTAAGTTATTATTAATACACCATCAAAAGTATTTTTTACGTTATTATTAATACACCATCGAAAGTATGTTTTACGTTATTATTGATACACCATCAAAAGTATTTTCTATGTTATAATAGACTATCAAAAGTATTTTTTACGTTATTATTAATACACCATCAAAAGTATTTTTTACGTTATTATCGTTAATACACCATCAAAAGTATTTTTTTACGTTATAATAGACCATCAAAAGTATTTTTACGTTATTATTAATACATAATCAAAAGTATTTTCTTCCGTTATTATTTATACACCATCAAAAGTATTTTTTACGTTCTTATTAATACACCATCAAAAGTATTTTTTACATTATTAGTAATACACCCTCAAAAGTATTTTTTTACGTTATTATTAATACACCATCAACTGTATTTTTTACGTTATTATAAATACACCATCGAAAGTATTTTTTACGTTATTATTAATACACCATCAAAAGTATTTTTTCACGTTATAATAGACCATCAAAAGTATTTTTTACATAATTATTAATACACCATCAAAAGTATTTTTTTTACGTTGTTATTAATACACCATCAAAAGTATTTTTTACGTGATTATTAATACACCATCAAAAGTATTTTTTTAGATATTATTAATACACCATCAAAAGTATTTTTACGTGACTATCAGATTATATTCTGTTTTGTGCTTCACAAATTTATTTGATAACTCTTATCCCATTCCGTATGCCTGATTTAGGAGAAACAAAAAAGTTTTTATCTTACTCAGTATATGGTTTATTTGGGAGAAAAACAAGCTTATTTAATAGTTCGTAAGTTATCAGACGATAAATCTGTTTAAATTTTTCCATTAGCAATAAGGCCACAGGTGTTTATTGTTTTCTAGCATTACCACCTGTTTCCGTTTCAGTACATTTATTGGGCAATAGGTATTTGTCAATTTTTTATTTTATTCATTTTGGTAGTATCACATCAGTTTCCAAGCCATGCACCTGAGGGTTTTTTTTTTTTTTTTCCACGAATCAGCGGTAGATTAGCATTTTTTTTTTATCCATTTCTGAGCAACCAGGATATATATCTTTTTTTTTTTTTTAAAGAGTTTTTAGGCAATCCAACTTTACCACCATTCACCTATCGGTGGATAATGATATATTTCATTATTCTATTGATATTTAAAAGCCATCCATACCAAGCCCCAAATTGAAAGAAGCAAGGGAAGGGAAAGGATAAGGAAAGTGGATTTAGACGTTTTTTTATAAATAACTAGGATTTAACTTGGACGTCATATTAAAAAAAAAAAATAAGTTATTAGAATTTATCGTTAAATATACCACAACAAATACCGGTTATACTGTATATATGTGCATGTGCATGTATATCCTTAAAGGTTTAAAGGTTTTTAAAGGCCGGTCATGAATGGCAGAGGCAAGGGACAGTGACATTGCCCTATCAAGCAGGACAATGCCCAAGAGACTGACCATATATACAGTACATATGATCAGCGCTTAAGACCCCTCTCCACCCAAGCTAGGACCAAGGAGGGCCAGGCAATGGCTGCTGATAACTAAGCAGATAGACCTATAGGCACCTCAAATCCCCCATCCTTAGCTCACAAGGATAGGGAGGTTGTAGCGACCAAATGAACTAACGAGTTTGAGCGGGATTCGAATCCCAGTATGGCAATCCCCAGGCCAGGACGCTACCACCAGGCCACCACAACCCTTGTAACTATAAAACATTCAATAAGAAAATCGATTTTATAAAACTTTTAAAATCTCGTTACCAAGATCTCGAGTTCTAAACAACCGATTCATGAAAAATAAAACTTTGACTTTTATATCATTAAAAAGACATAAAAAACAAAAAACAGAATAGCCCTAAAAAGTTATGCTCGGTCCTTAGGCAAATGAGAGCACATTATCCTAAGAGCAAAGTCATCCGGGAAAACCTGATACTTTTGGAAAGAAGAATGCAAGTTTTGTCTTGAGAAAATTGCCTGTTTTAATAATGATAATGGCATCCGATCTTTCATCGGATGTAAAAAGTCTCCTCTGCATTCTAATTCATTATTCTTAGGTCACCGTTGCCCTTGGGAAAAGACACCTAATCGTAGCAAAGAATATTTTATATCCATTATACTTGTTCCTTATAGCTTGTCGGGTCTATCATCGATTGTTGGTGTGGCCGATGTAGTAACGTCCTTGACTGGTGTTCGCCAGACTGGGGTTCGAGTCCAGCTCAAACTCGTCAGTTCCTTTGGTCGCTGAAACCTCACCATCCTTGTGAGCTACAGATGGAGGTTTTAGGGGAGCTTTATAGGTCTATCTGCTGATTCATGTGCAGCCATTGCCTGGTCCTCCTTGGTCCTAGCTTGGGTGGAAAGGGGGCTTAGCCACTGATCTTTTGTATATATGGTAAGTCTCTAGGGCATTGTCCTGCTTGATTGGGCAATGTGCACTGTCCCTCGCTCTGCCATTCATAAGCGGCATTTAAACCTTTTAACTAGTTTGTTTTAGTTTGTTGTTAGTTTCAGTATTTTCATTTTCTATAAACCGGTGATTTTAAACCTGTTGATTAACTTTCCTATTCCAAGTTTACAAAAATATATTGAAGCCAATATTCTACTTAATTATGAAAATAGAGAAGCCAACAAGAATAATTTGATCTATTTGGAGTAACATTAACTTGTCAGTAATCAAATAATTTGAAAAGACAATTCTAAGCACACATTAATACATACAGTACTTATATACACATAAGTATGCAGACATAAACACAGACCACAAATAGTGAAAACTTTATTCTATTTCAAGCAATTCTTCCACATCGCCAATAAAGTAATAGTTTATAACAGAATAAATTTCTTCAAAGATTTTGTAAATACCAATTCTTATTTTACACATATTATATACACACCCATATATAGATACACGGGTACAATATTGCACATATGCTTATATATACAATATATATATATATATATATATATATATATATATATATATATATATATATATATATATATATATACTGTATATATACAGTATATATATATATATATATATATATATATATATATATATATATATATATATATATATATATATATATATATTATATATATAATATATATATCCATCCATATACCAAAGGCACTTCCCCCAATTTTGGGGGGTAGCCGACATCAACAAGAACAAAACAAAAAAGGGGACCTCTACTCTCTATGTTCCTCCAGCCTAACCAGGGACTCAGCCGAGTTCAGCTGGTACTGCTAGGGTGCCACAGCCCAACCTCCCACATTTCCACCACAGATGAAGCTTCATACTGCTGAGTCCCCTACTGCTGCTACCTCCGCGGTCATCTAAGGCACCGGAGGAAGCAGCAGGGCCTACCGGAACTGCGTCACAATCGCTCGCCATTCATTCCTATTTCTAGCACGCTCTCTTGCCTCTCTCACATCTATCCTCCTATCACCCAGAGCTTTCTTCACACCATCCATCCACCCAAACCTTGGCCTTCCTCTTGTACTTCTCCCATCAACTCTTGCATTCATCACCTTCTTTAGCAGACAGCCATTCTCCATTCTCTCAACATGGCCAAACCACCTCAACACATTCATATCCACTCTAGCCGCTAACTCATTTCTTACACCCGTTCTCACCCTCACCACCTCGTCCCTGACCCTATCTACTCGAGATACACCAGCCATACTCCTCAGACACTTCATCTCAAACACATTCAATTTCTGTCTCTCCGTCACTTTCATTCCCCACAACTCCGATCCATACATCACAGTTGGTACAATCACTTTCTCATATAGAACTCTCTTTACATTCATGCCCAACCCTCTATTTTTTACTACTCCCTTAACTGCCCCCAACACTTTGCAACCTTCATTCACTCTCTGACGTACATCTGCTTCCACTCCACCATTTGCTGCAACAACAGACCCCAAGTACTTAAACTGATCCACCTCCTCAAGTAACTCTCCATTCAACATGACATTCAACCTTGCACCACCTTCCCTTCTCGTACATCTCATAACCTTACTCTTACCCACATTAACTCTCAACTTCCTTCTCTCACACACCCTTCCAAATTCTGTCACTAGTCGGTCAAGCTTCTCTTCTGTGTCTGCTACCAGTACAGTATCATCCGCAAACAACAACTGATTTACCTCCCATTCATGATCATTCTCGTCTACCAGTTTTAATCCTCGTCCAAGCACTCGAGCATTCACCTCTCTCACCACTCCATCAATATACAAGTTAAACAACCACGGCGACATCACACATCCCTGTCTCAGCCCCACTCTCACCGGAAACCAATCGCTCACTTCATTTCCTATTCTAACACATGCTTTACTACCTTTGTAGAAACTTTTCACTGCTTGCAACAACCTTCCACCAACTCCATATAACCTCATCACATTCCACATCGCTTCCCTATCAACTCTATCATATGCTTTCTCCAGATCCATAAACGCAACATACACCTCCTTACCTTTTGCTAAATATTTCTCGCATATCTGCCTAACTGTAAAAATCTGATTCATACAACCCCTACCTCTTCTAAAACCCCCCTGTACTTCCCAGATTGCATTCTCTGTTTTATCCCTAATCCTATTAATCAGTACTCTACCATACACTTTTCCAACTACACTCAACAAACTAATACCTCTTGAATTACAACACTCATACACATCTCCCTTACCCTTATATAGTGGTACAATACATGCACAGACCCAATCTACTGGCACCATTGACAACACAAAACACACATTAAACAATCTCACCAACCATTCAATTACAGTCACACCCCCTTCCTTCAACATCTCAGCTTTCACACCATCCATACCAGATGCTTTTCCTACTCTCGTTTCATCTAGTGCTCTCCTCACTTCCTCTATTGTAATCTCTCTCTCATTCTCATCTCCCATCACTGGCACCTCAACACCTGGAACAGCAATTATCTCTGCCTCCCTATCATCCTCAACATTCAGCAAACTTTCAAAATATTCCGCCCACCTTTTCCTTGCCTCCTCTCCTTTTAACAACCTTCCATTTCCATTTTTCACTGTCTCTTCAATTCTTGTGCCGGCCTTTCTTACTCTCTTCACTTCTTTCCAAAACTTCTTCTTATTCTCTTCATATGACTGACCCAGTCCCTGACCCCACCTCAAGTCAGCTGCCCTCTTTGCCTCACGTACCTTCCGCTTTACTTCCACCTTTTTCTCTCTATATTTTTCATACTTCTCTATACTATTACTCTGCAGCCATTCTTCAAAAGCCCTCTTTTTCTCTTCCACTTTTACCTTCACTCCTTCATTCCACCATTCACTGCCCTTCCTCATGCTGCCTCCAACAACCTTCTTGCCACATACATCACTTGCAATCCCAACAAAATTTACTTTTGCTAACTTCCACTTCTCCTCTAAATTACCAGTTTCGCTTACTCTCACCTCGTCATATGCCATTTTCAACCTTTCCTGATATTTACTTTTTACCCCCGGTTTTATTAGCTCTTCAACCCTCACTAGCTCCCTTTTACATCCACCTACTCTATTCCCCCACTCTTTTGCTACAACCAATTTTCCTTCCACTAAAAAATGATCAGACATACCGTTAGCCATACCCCTAAACACGTGCACGTCTTTCAATCTTCCAAACATTCTTTTAGTCATCAACACATAATCCATTAATGCCCTTTCTACTACTCTTCCATTTGCCACTCTTACCCATGTATACTTATTTTTTTATCTATATATATATATATATATATATATATATATATATATATATATATATATATAAAATATATACAGTATATATATATATATATATATATATATATATATATATACATATATATATATATATATATATATATATATATATATATATATACATGTGTGTGTGTGTAACTATCTATCTATCTATCTATCTATCTATCTATATATATATATATATATATATATATATATATATATATATATATATATATATATATATATATATACAGTATGTGTATATATCTGTGTTAGTGTGTTTATATACTTTGTATATGCATATCTCTGCGAATGAAACCTACCTTTATTCCCGTTCATATATTCTTTTCTATTCAATATAAAAATCTATCACCATACAATCCTGTTCACTGAAAAAGTACTTTCTAGTAATGCATGAAAATAATCCGCTAATTAATCATTTTCCCCCAGATGAGCAAGCCATGGTCTCAAATCCCTCTGACGATGTTGAAGCTTTATTTAGAAACGAAACTCTCCTCAAAGAAGGTAAATGCCATGTTGTGTCTGTTAGAATATATATATGTATGAAAAGAAGGGTTAGTTCTCAATATTTATGCTGGTCTAGCGAACGTAATATAAGTTCAATTTAATGGCTATCCTCCCGAGAATATAAAATGTGATTTTTATGTCTAAAGTGTGGTCATATTTCTAAAGAGATTTTTAACTGTTTAACAACTTATATTAATTTTTTATTACAAACTCAATGAAATACACCGACAAGAATAATAGGAGAACATTGCGTTTCAGTTTTGTTCTTCCCATATTTTTAATACCAATATACTATGTTAGCTAGATAATTGCCTATTATATAAAAGAAACTTTCTTGTCTTATTGGCACTCCTTTCCAACATTAAAGGAATTTATGTTTAGTCGAGCTATTGTTCCAACTGTCACATGAAAGAGATAATTTTGTTCTTAAATGAAATTGGAGAAGAAAACTTACGAGTACTTTATTAAATTCTAAACAATACTATCCTGCAATATGACATTACACTGAAGAATATTTTTCTATTCCAAAGCCAAAATATCATTTGTTATCATTATTACAATTACTATTGTTAATACTGTAGTATGAGAAGATGAATGGAGAAGTAACGATTTAAAAGCTCAAAATAGAGACGACTGTCGAAATCTAACCGAGGCCCTTTGCGTCAAGAGGCGTATGAGATCATGATGATGATGATGATGAGTGGTTGTGAACTATAAAATGAATATTTACAAATAGAAATTTATGTTAATTTTTAGAATTTCCTACTTTGAATGATCACTTTAGCATATAATAGTGAGATACCATAAGTCTCATTCGTGTTAATTTCAATCTAAATGTTTAAAAAGAGCTTCCGCCTAATAGTTTATTTTCATCATTATCATTGTTAAGTGGCTATTGTTTATGAGAAGCTGGTATACCTAAAAAAAAAAAAAAAAAAAAAAGTACTTAAATAAAGGACATAATTCATTGTAAGTTCAAGACATAGTCTGGACTTACGTACTAATGATGAGTGTTTAATCGTATATCAGAGATTGAACAAATTTAAGGGATGTTTTTTACTTTTGATGGCTCAAAGTTTTTGGACGATTTTCATTACACTTTAGAGAAAAAGGTCTTTGGACTGCTTATTTTTTATTCCACTTTATAGAAAACGGTCTTTGGACTATTTAACCACTTGCAAGAAAAAGGTCTTTGGACGACTATTTTTTTTATCCACTCTACACAAGAAGGTCTTTGGACGGCTTACTTTTTTATTCTACTTTAGAGAAAAAGCTCTATGGACGACATACTTTTTTTATTCCACTTTAGAGAAAAAGCTCTATGGAGGACATACTTTTTTTATTCCACTTTAGAGAAAACGCTCTATGGACGACATACTTTTTTTATTCCACTTTAGAGAAAAAGCTCTATGGACGACATACTTTTTTTATTCCACTTTAGAGAAAAAGCTCTATGGACGACATACTTTTTTTTATTCCACTTTAGAGAAAAAGCTCTATGGACGACATACTTTTTTTATTCCACTTTAGAGAAAAAGCTCTATGGACGACATACTTTTTTTATTCCACTTTAGAGGATAATGTTGATAAGATGAAACAAATTTTTCCAAGGTTTGTTATATCGAACGCTGTGAAAAACCCGAAAAGAAGACCCGTGCATCTTCTTTATTTCTTTAGGGTTGTTGTGGTTTGATTAATAACGTCTCTGCCTGGTGTTTGCCAGACGGGGGTTCGAGTCATGCTCAGGCTCGTTATTTCCTTTAGTGTCTACAACCGTACCATCCTTGTGAGCTAAGATTGGGGGTTTGGGGGAGCCTTTAGGTCTATCTGCTGAGTCATCAACCGCCACTGCCTGGCCCTCCCTGATCCTAGCTTGGGAGGAGAAGAGGCTTGGGCGCTGATCATAATAAATATATGATCAGTCTCTAGGGCATCGTCCTGCTTGCTAGGGCAATGCCACTGTCCCTTGCCTCTGCCATCCATGAGTAAACTTTAAACTTTAAGAGAGCAAGCACAGACACATACATATAAAAAAACAATTTACCTTAGGTCTGTTTTTACGGTCTTTGAACAGAATGCAAATAAAATTCCTAGTGATTCCTCAGAAGGCAAAAAAGCAGAATAAACCCAGGTCCTGAGTCCTGCTCATCCACCATGAGAAACGTCCCCAACCGTTCTTTTAAGAGAAAAAGAGAGTGAAAACAAACGTTCCCCCGGATGTAAGAGCAACGATCTCTGAGAGGGGAAGTGCATGTAAAGTTCAAGTTTACGACTTTGTGCTTTTGTGGTTGGCCGGCCGGAATGATGCACTGAATCGCTCGTAAAAGTTCCGGAGGTTTGTGGCAATTGCGTTTTATCCAATATTCTGAAGAGGGAAGGAAAAGGGGTCACCCACCAAGTGTTCTGGGTACTTGGGCTTTCATTTTTGAATGAAGTTTCTCTTTATTTTTATTAGATGTATTGCGTGTATGTGGGTGTGTGTTTTTTCAATGCTTGAGCGTACGTATTTGGTTTAGATTCATTTAAAAGTTTGCTATTCTTTTACTAAAGTACGCAACCCGTCAAAAATAACGGCTATATGTTCAGATAGATATGCACACATGCATTACTTCTTGCCTGGGTATGACTGCTCCTTTCCCATCTAATATATAGCCAGATACTTGTTCTTTATTATAAAGGGGAGATATTATTTCACAATGCATCATCCAGTAATGAAATGTTTTATCCTCATCGTAATTTGCTATCGAATTCCTCTCATATCTTACATCACTAATTCGTTCCTATTCCACACATGTACTCCGTATACACTGTTAATAAAAACGAAATTTTACTCGGAAATTTTACGTAAAAATATACTATTGTCAGCCATATTTCAGTAAAATACAGGCAACTGTAATTTTACCCTATTTTATTATCATCTTTTACGGGTTGATAACCGTAATATCTACTTGTTTACGTTAATATATCCGTTTTTAAAACGGAAAATGCCTGCAACATTTATTCAAGGATTTTTACCTTTTTTTACGGCAAATTTTTAACAGTGTACATAAAAAACGCATTAGTTGCTCGGGTCTATATTGTCACATTTAATCCACGGCCAAGAATTGACATGACTTTCCTAATCCATTCTTTCTAATTTCCAGTTATCAAGTTATTGAATAGACTCAATTACTAAACATCACTTCTCTTACCTTCTCAATTCCAGTCATTGGATAGAGTTCCAAGCATACTGTGGTTTGGTAAAACATTATTCCAGTTATGGGATAGAGTTCCTTTCATACTGTGGTTT
>NC_090735.1:27488556-27491056 GCF_036898095.1 Palaemon carinicauda
GTCGTAAGGCTTCAACTAAATGCCACTATTATTATGTTGCTTAAACATTTTCGTAAACTTTGTTAGGAACATTTGTATTCAGTAATCTACTAGAAATTTATCTATATAGATGTTTTTAACTTTTTGATTATCCTACTGATAACGTTACAAATCCTAATATACCTTTTAAATGGGTAACCCATTCCTAATTATTGTAATTCCTACCTGAAGTCACCTACCTAGACTATATACAACTAGAAATATCTTTGTATTCCATTTAATCATTCATTAAATATGACACTTGCTATTTTTTATAAATGTTTCTCATGTTAAAACAATGGCTAAATACTTCTTTCTTCTCTCGCTAATGCCAGGTTCTTAGTGGTGACGAATTCGGACGAGGTCTTCGAGCAAATCAAATCCATCGTATCCGCTTGGCCAGAGAAATACCAAACCCAGCTCGAGCTAGAGCCTCGTTCTGTTTGGTATCCAGAGGATCGAAAAGACATGAGAAGTCTCCTGAGGCCTTGTTCCTCCGCTAGACTCTTCCTGCCGGAGACTATGAAGGATATAGATGCAGCCGTTCTGGTAGATACGGATACCCTCTTCCTTAGGCCTCCTGAGGAGCTCTTGAAAGAGATCTACAAATTTAATGGGTCTCAAGCCGCTGGTCTGGCTCAGACTTCGAGTGGATACAAAGGCCGTCGTGTAAGAGGCAGTTATATGTTTTTTTTTTTTTCTTTTTTACCATATTGATCAGAAAATAGCAATGAATTAATCAATGTTAAACTTCAGTAGTTCAAACTGCAGCAAATATTTTTTTTTTTATGTTAAACAGGCTGACATAAGTCTCTTTTTATAGTTCATAAATGAAAGATCGGTTTTAATATTGTTATTGTTCGTAAAATATTTTAGTTTAATTATTCATTACTTTTCATATAATTTACTTATTTCCTTATCTCCTTTCTCACTGGGCCATTTTTCCTCGTTGGAGCCCTTGGGCTTATAGCATCCTGCTTTCCCGACTAGAGTTGTAGCTTAGCTTGTAATAATAATAATAATAATAATAATAATAATAATAATAATAATAATAATAATAATAATAATAATAATAATAATAATAATAATAACAGATATGATTTCTTTAAATGAATTGTATGAATATCACCAGTATAACTTTCACGATAGGCTAGAAAATATTATTTGATGGAGCCTATAAAAACTATATCGTGAATTATCTTTTCATGTTATATTTGTATTTACATGACATATTTGCAGGTATTTGTCATATAACTGAAAAATAAGAAGAAATTATTTTCTTGTTTTATGAAAATAGATAATCATTATGTTAAGGCCACTTTTCTAACAATAATGACCAAGCATGCTGATGAATTATTATAATTATGATAGATAGATACGTTCGTGTTTGCACATGAAGATCTTTCAGCAAAAAAATTATAAAAGATTATCAAAATGGTGTAGAGTAAGTTATGACTAAAGTATTTGTTTTTTTATCAAGTTGTAAATAAAGAATGAAATGTATAATGAACTTCTGTTGAAATGAGATGTGGAAAAGCAATAACTTATAACATTGAGTAATTATAATGATTTAGTGTTAGTAGCTAAGGATAAATGAATAGGTTTATCCTTTAGTTCGTCTATTGGGAAATGGTAAGGCAAATGAAGGTTGAATGATTTAGGCGAAATCACCGGAACAGGAATCTAATCGTATTACCTTGATTAGTGTTCATTATCGTGGTCTTGCAGCCTTCAATAATGCGTCTAATATCTTAATGGAAGGTAACCAGACTATGGTGATGAGCCTTAAAGCCTGGTTCACACACGGCGTTTTCCACCGTGTGGTCAGATTAACGCGATTGAATGGTCAATGTTTGCTAATATGGAATGGTTCACATGTAACCGCAGTGTATTATGGCAGTTTCCCTCGCCCTGCTATGGTAAGCAGCTCTTCTAGGAGGACACTCCAAAATCAAACTATTGCTCTCTAGTCTTGGGTAGTGACATAGCCTCTTACCATGGTCTTCCACTGTCTTGGGTTAGAGTTCTCTTGCTTGAGGGTACACTCAGGCACACTATTCTATCTAATCTCCTGTTTGGTTAAAGTTTTTATATTTTTTTAGGAAATGTTTATTTAAATGTTATTCTTAAAATTTTCTATTTTTCCTTGTTTCCTTTCCTCACTGAGCTATCTTCCTTGTTTGAGCCCCTGGACTTATAGAATCCTGCTTTTCCAACTAGGGTTGTAGCTTAGCAAATAATAATAATAATAATAATAATAATAATAATAATAATAAAAATAATAATAATAATAATAAAACGTTTGTCTATCATGAAAAACTGGGTGTACCCAATGTCGTCTTTGGCGCTGTTTGCGCCGATTCACTCTGCGATTCAACAGCCAAAAGCAAACTGGTTTTTTTTTCACGTCTATTCTGACACTGGGTGCCACAAAAAAGGTAAATAAATATATATATATAAAAGGCATTACTACATGGTGGCC
>NC_090735.1:27496056-27503556 GCF_036898095.1 Palaemon carinicauda
AGAGAAGACTTATGATAGAATACCAAGAGACATGATGTCTTCGTGCTCAAGGAAAAGGAGAGTCCCAGGGATGTTGGTTACAATAGTAGAAATGATGTACAAAAATATAAAAAAAGGACAAGAGTAACAACAGCTATTGTGGAAACAGAAACCATTGAAGTTAGTGTTGGATTACACCAAGGGTCAGCATTGAGCAGGTTTTTATTTGTAGTGGTTATGGATGTGTTAAATGAAGAGATGAAAAATAAAGTGTTGTAGGAATTTCTATATGCAGACGATATGGTGATTACTGCTAAAAATGAGGAAGACTTGCAGAGAAGGGTTGTAGAATGGTAAGAGACTTTGCTCGAGAGCAAATTTGGATAAGACTGAAGCTACGATAACAATAAGGAAGGTGGTGACAGGATAACCATGCATGAAAGTAAAGGCTTGTTTATAAAACAGGTAGAAAAATTTAGATACTTGGGATCTACAATAGGTCTAGAGGGAGGATGTGAGACTGAAGTTGAGAATAAGATAAAAGCAGCCAGAGGGAGGTGTTAGGGAGGTAGCAGGAGTTGTATGGGAAAATAAAATACCAATCAAGCTAAAATTGAAGATCTATAGCACAATAATAAGACCAGTGTTAATGAACGAACCAGAAACGTGGGTTCTAAGACGAAAATCAGATGCAAAACTTGAGAGAACAGGAATGAGGATGCTGAGGAAGATTATGGAGATATCCCTGCTTGAAAGATTGGAAAATTATAACATAAGAAGAATGGCAGGTGTAGTAAAGATTACAGGTGGTATAAGCGTTTCACGACTGAGATGATGTAGGCACGTGTTGAGCATGGATGGATAGCGGGGAGGGAATGAGGAGGTTTTGGGAGGAGATCAAGAGGGAGGCAGAGAATTAGATGGCAAGATAAGGTGAAGAATAGTTTATGGAGATGAGGGTTGGTTGTAGATGATACCTTTGACAGATGACATTTAAAAGGGCACACGAGGCAACGAACCCCTTAATGTAAGGATAATGGTGGGAAAGAATTAGAAGATATATATATATATATATATATATATATATATATATATATATATATATATATATATATATATATGTTTGTGTGTGTGCATATATATATATATATATATATATATATATATATATATATATATATATATATATATATATATATATATATATATATGTGTGTGTGTGTGTGTGTGTGTGTGTGTGTGTGTGTGTGTGTGTGTATGAGTGTTGTGGGTGTGAATCTTTAAAATTGCGTAACAGTTTGGTAAGCATAATAATTTTAGGAAAAACTTTTCGATAAAAATAAATTTTCTTAGGAAATTAGAGAAAATAGAATCTTTAGTACATTTTTTTTTTATTAATTGTGTGCCATGTAGATTATCTTTTTGATCGTAATTATAACAGGACAGTTTACCTTTGAATTACCTGTGACTGGGTCCCAAGTGAGATATAATGCAAGAGTTGCATTTTCATGATATTTCTAATGGACTCATAGCAATGAAAAAAGTTTGGGATTTTATATATATATATATATATAAAAAAAGGTATTTTCTCACCTCTAAACACAATAAGAGTTTTTTACGCCTCAAGTGCAGAATAGATTCCTTTTGTTATTTTCTTTTTCTTTATTTTGTAAATTTATTTAAGTGTATTTAGATATTTCTTTTATTGGACTTGAAATTATAACCTGATATAATGCTATATCTTCGATTCGTCATATCCACATACATATAATGCTTTAGCATTTAAGACGTTTATGATGAGAAGAAAATAATTGTATAATACATGGCAAGAGATACAACATTCCGCGATGTCAAATTGGTAGATGTTAGCATTTTTCTTTGAAATTCCTTTCTTATGATCAAACGTATTATCCTTACAGGCTGTTTACATGGCCTGGCAGAACTACAAGATGGGGTCACCATTATCAAAGCTTCTAGATGACATTAGAAAGAGAATTCGGGCGGATATATCGGCAAGAGTCAGATGCAACAAATTGGATACATTGGAACTCATGTTTACAAAATCACTAGAAGAGATTTTGAGAAAACAAAGTTAAACCCTTTAAGTCTGGTCAGATATGTATTTCAACCAAATAGTTTTCCTTTTATTTTTCCAAATCAATTCTTGTTGAATATATTATATCTTATTTATAAAAAAAAAAAGTCATGTTAAGCAAACAACTAAAAAAAGAACTTATATGATAACCGAAGATATTTTTATTTTTCTTTACTTGTGTGGAAGAGTATCTTATCTTCAATTGGATCTTAGATGGATTTGTTCAATTAAAAATCGTAGTTTGTAATGAAGAGAGAGAGAGAGAGAGAGGGAGAGAGAGAGAGAGAGAGAGAGAGAGAGAGAGAGAGAGAGAGAGAGAGAGAGAGAGAGAGAGAGAGCCTTACCTTACCTTACTGCCTTATTCTATGTTAGGGTTCACCCCGGTCCCTCAGTGTGAGGCACCTTGTATATCCACCAGAGTTCCAAATGCATCTTCCGGTGTATTTTGCATCTTCCAGTCTTGGATGGTCTGGGATGCATCTTAGGTATTTCTTGAGCTTATTCTTAAACACATCTACGCTCAATCCTGATATGTTTCTTAGATGAGCTGGCAGTGCATTAAATAGTCGCTGCATTATCGATCCTGGTGCGTAGTGGATTAATGTCCTGTGTGCCTTCCTTAGTTTTCCTTGTATAGTTTTGGGCTCTATTAATCTACCTCGGCTTGCTCTTTCTGATACTTTTAGCTCCATGATGTTTTCAGTAATTCCTTCGATTTGGTTCCATGCTTGTATTATCATGTAGCGTTCTCTTCTCCTTTCTAGACTGTACAATTTTAAAAATTGCAGTCTTTCCAAGTAGTCAAGGTCCTCAACTTCTTCGATTCCAGCAGTAAAGGACCTTTGTACACTCTATTTGTGCAATATCCTTTTGGTAGTGTGGGTACCATATCACATTGCAGTACTCGAGTGTACTACGTACATAAGTTTTGGAAAGCATAATCATGTGTTCAGCTTTTCTTGTTTTAAAGTGTCTGAATAGCATTCCCATTTTTGCTTTACATTTAGCCAACAGTGTTGCTATTTGGTCGTTGCATAACATATTCTTGTTTAAAATTACACCAAGGTCTTTAATTGCTTCTTTGTGTGTGATTGTCTCGTTATTAGGTCCCCTGTATGCATATACCATTCCTTCTCTGTTTCCATAATTTATTGATTCGAATTTATCGGAGTTAAATACCATCCTATTTATCTCCACCCATTCATATATTTTGTTTAGATCTCTTTGTAATGAGTTCCTATCTTTATCACAAGTAATTTCTCGACTTATTCTTGTGTCATCGGCGAAACTTCTCACTACAGAGTCTTTAACATTACAGTCTATGTCTGAGATCATAATAACAAACAGCAGTGCAGCTAATACCGTACCCTGTGGCACGCCAGATATTACCTGAGCTTCATCTGATTTCTCGTCATTTGTAACCTCTATCTGTTTTCTGTTTTGTAGAATTTTTTTATCCATTTCCCTATCTTTCCCAAAATATTATGATTTATCATTTTTTTCTCTAATATATTATGGTCTACCTTGTCAAAGGCTTTTGCAAAATCTAGATAGATCACATATGAGTCTTTTTCATTTATCATATTTTTGTATATGTTTTCATAGTGTGCTATCAGTTGGGTTTGTGTACTTTTTCCGGGCACAAAACCATGTTGACCTCTATCAAATAAATTATTTTTAACCAAATGATTCATTATTTTCTTTTTTATAACCCTTTCATTCACTTTCATAATATGTGATGTTAGACTAACAGGTCTATATTTGCTTGCCTCTAGTCTTGATCTACTTTTGAAAATAGGGGTTATATATGCTAATTTATGTTTAACATATATCTCGCTCATATCTACACTTTGTCTTAGCAGTATTGCAAGCGGCTTTGCGATAGTGTGCTGTTTTTTTTTTTTTTTTACAAAATCGCTGGAACTCCATCTGGCCCGGCCGCCGATCCATTTTTTATTTCGCTTATAGCCTGCACAATATCTGTTTCATTAATATCTATATCCGTTATAAATTCAATATTCTCTTCTCTCATTTCTGTTTCATTATTCTCATTCACAATTCTTGGCGTGAATTCCCTCTTATATTTTTCCTCTAATATGTTGCATACTTCCTTTTTTTTATTCGTTAACCGTCCTTCAATTCTTAGAGGGCCTATTTCTAATCTCCTTTTATTCATCTTTTTTTTCATAGGAGTAAAGTACTTTGGCGTTTTTCTTGATAGCTCGAAGTGCCCTTTCTTCTAAGTCCTTTTTTTTTATTTCCTTTCTTTTGTTCTGCATTTTACATCTTACTTTTTATTTCCACCATTTTCCATACAAGTTTTTCTTTTGCAAGACTTTTCTTCCCCTTTCTAATTTTCTGAAATAAAATCCGTCTGTCTCTTGGTATGCATGTCTGATGTTTATTTCTTTTTCGATACATATTTTTCAACAATTTTTTCCAGTATTTTGTACAGTATATCGGTATTTACCTGTATATTATCACTTATGAATATATTTTTCCAATCTTTGTTCAATTCTTCATTTATTTCTGACCATTTTATATTCTTACTATAAAAATTATATTTTCCATATCCTTCCCACCGTTTTGTGCTTTGTTTATCTCTGCGATCATTTGTTATGGAATGGACTATTAATTCTGTGACATTGTGGTCTGAAAGTCCCGTGTTATACACTATTATTTCTTTAACATAATTTACCTCATTCACAAATACTAATCTAGGACATTATCCTTTCTTGTTGGAATGTGGTTTATTTGTTGCATGTTCTAATAGCATATCTTGAAGCTTTTCAAATTGCCTCCATCTTCTGCGCTACTATTACTCTCTTTTTTATATGTATATTTACAACCACTTTCTTCTATCCGTTCTTTCCAATCCACAAAAGGAAAGTTAAAATCTCCGGATAGGAGTATATTCCAGTCTTTGTGGTTTCTACATATATCATCCATTTCTTCTATTAGTATGTCAAACTCCTTAGTATTTCAGGGTATGTAAACTACAATATTCACTAATTTTTCATATTAAAATTCTACCGCAATCAATTCACATTCTGTGTTGCTGTATTTTTCACAGACTTTTCCTTGATTTATGTCTCTTCCATATATTGCGGTTCCCCCTTGATTCCTATTTGTTCTGTCTGATCTATTTGTTTGGAAGCCCTTTATCTGGTCATCACTGTCAGTCTCTTGGAAATACCATGTTTCACTTATATCTAATATATCTATTTTTTTTTCAATTGGGGTTAGTTCTTCTAAGAACTCTATTTTCCTTTTAGAGTTACTCGTGACCAAACCCTGTGCATTCATCACTATGATAGCTTGTGTTTCATCTCCATTATCTAATATTGGTGATAATATGGATTCTCCCGTGTTTCCTTCCTTTTCTGATATGATGATCTTTTCTTTATTTCCAGGAATCCTGCCATTAAAACATCTAATTTTTCTATTCTATTTGCTCTTCCGCCTTCATATTTATTTTCGTGTGTATACCTGCAATTATCCCCATATATGCACCAACCCCTAGCTTTATAGATGCATTCTTTGTAGTTGGGCTCTAATTGTGCATATTTGGGTTGAAAGGCATCATATCTTGGGGCCTTTTGTGCATGGCGCGGTATATACTCTTCTTTTTTTTCTTTTTTTTCATTTTTGCTTTCATTTTTCTTGTCTGTCTGCTTTTGAATTTTCTGACTTTCAATCATGGTTGCGGGATGCATATTTCAACATTTTTTGTTGAATTTGCATCCTTTTCCTTCTTTCAGAGAGAGAGAGAGAGAGAGAGAGAGAGAGAGAGAGAGAGAGAGAGAGAGAGAGAGAGATTTAATGTCCCTTGACCATGCGATGACCCCTTCTCCAATGTGAAGGAATAAACCTGCTATAAACCCAAGGGCTCCAACAGGGAAAAATAGCCCATTGTGGAAAGGAAATAAAGAAATAAATAAAAGATATGAAAAGTAATGAACAATTTAAATAAAATGATCTAAAAACAGTAACCGCATTAAAACAGATATTTCATATATAAACTACAAAAAGACTTATGTCTGCCTGCTCAACATAAAAACATTTGCTGCATGTTTGAACGTTTGAAGTGCTACTGAATCAACTATCCGATTAGAAAGATCATTCCACAACTTGGTCACAGCTGGAATAAAACTTCCAGAACACTGTATTGTATTGAGCCTCATGATGGAGAAGGCCTGACTATTAGAATTAACTGCATGCCTAGTATTTCGAATAGGATGGAACTGTCTGGGATGATCTGAATGTATAGGATGGTTAGAATTATGATAAATTTTATGCAACATGCAAAACGAACTAATTGAACGACGGTGCCAGAGATTAATATCTAGATTAGGAATAGAAAATTTAATATACCGTAAGCTCCTCTCCGACGAATTAAGATGAGAATCAGCAGCTGAACACCAGACAGGAGAACAATACTCGAAACAAAGTAGACTGAAAGAATTAAAACACTTCTCCAGAATATATTAATCACCGAAAACCTTAAGACTTTTTCAATACCCAATTTTTTGTGCAACTGGAGAAGGCACAGGCCTAATGTGTTTCTCAGAAGTATATTTGCTGTCGAAACCTAAAATTTTAAAAGAGTCATACAGAATTAATGAAACATTATCAATGGTCAAATTCTTGCCCTAATTACAATCATACCTTGTGTTTTGTTAGGGTTCAATTTCATACTCCATAATTTGCACCATGCGCTAATTTTAGCTAGATCTTTATTAATGGATTCAGCAACCCCAGATCTACATTTAGAAGATGGAATTGATGCAGAGTAGCATCATCTTCATATGCAAGGAGATTGTTTTCTAGGACAAACCGCATGTCATGTGTGTATAATATGAGAAGTAACAGGCCAAGAACACTACCGTGAGGAACATCCGATATCACATTCCTATACTCACTATGGTGCCCATCAATAACAACTCTTTGTGATCTTTTACTTAAAAATTCTACAATTATACTAACAAAAGACCTACGGCACTCCCAACTGTCTTAAGTTTAAAACAAGGGCCTTATGATTAACACGGGCAAAAGCAGCAATAAAAATCAAGACCAATCATACGAACTTCCTAACCATAATCAAGGGATTTCTGTACAGCATTGGGGATTGTAAGAAGGGCATTACATGCTCCAAGGCATTTACGAAAGCTAAATTGCAAACTAGGGAACAAAGGATTACCTTCCGCAAACCTATTTAGACGTTTTGCCAAAAGACGTTCATAAACTTTAGACAATATGGTAGTTATGGAAATTGAGCGGTAATCAGCTGGACTTGAGCTACCACAAACACATTTACATAATGGAGTAACATTATCAATACTCCAACTTCTAAAAGAACTTTTTCATGCTAATTTAAGGAAAATAACAGATAACTTAGGCGTGAAGAAATCTGCAGTCTTTATAAA
>NC_090735.1:27516056-27518556 GCF_036898095.1 Palaemon carinicauda
TTTTCGGAATGGCTGTTTTGAAGAAGGGAATATAAAGATGAAATAATTTATTAATGATTTATTAATTTATGAAACAATTTATTTGTTAATGTTTAAAAAAACATTTTATTTCAATTGTTTATTACTTCTTATATCGTTTATTTATTTCCTTGTTTCCTTTCCTCACTGGGCTATTTTTCCTTGTTGGAGCCTTTGGGCTTATAGCATCTTGCTTTCCCAACTAGGGCTGTAGCTTGGCTAGTAATAATAATAATAATAATAATAATAATAATAATAATAATAATATACTTTAACATGGTTCTCGTTCCGTAGTTTATCTGTTTTTTATTTGTTCACCATTGTTATTAATCTTAATGTGTTCATTTGCTTTGTTTCTCTTTAAAGGTAGTCTCTGCTTCTACGATTCATTTGTGCTCGGGATCCTTGTATTTCGTAGCCTTTATTATTATTATTATTATTATTATTATTATTATTATTATTATTATTAGCTAGGCTACAACGCTAGTTGGAAAAGCAGGATGCTATAAGGGCATGGGCTCCAACAGAGAAAAATAGCCGCGTGAGGAAAAAAAACAAGGAAATAAACTATATTTATATATAAAAAGTAATTAATAAAAATTATAAAACATCTTAAGATCGGTAACAAAGTTAAAATAGATCTGCTATATATAAACTATGAAGAGAAACTTATCAAACCAGCTTGTTAAACACGGAATGTATTCGCTGCAAGTTTGAACTTCTAAATTTCCACCGATTCAACTACTTGTATGGGATGATCATTCCACAATCTGGTCACAGCTGGAATAAAACTTCTGGAATACTACCTAATGGTGAGCCTTGGGATGCAGAAGGCAATAATATTAGAATTGCCTCGTAAGCCTAATAGGTACAAGATAGTACTGTCTGGAAATTTATTAATGCATAGAATTGTCAAAATTATGAAAACTCTTATGCAATATGCATAAAGAACTAATTAAACAAAGGTGTAAGTGATTGATATCCAGATCAAAAATTAAGAAATATCTAATAGACCGTAATCTCTTGTCCAAATAATTAAGATAAAAGTCAGCAGTTGAAGGTTCAAAAAGTTACCAAACCTGTCATTAGCTTCAATCATGATTTGCTCACAGCATGATTCAGAGGGAAAGTAAAAAACTATTAACAC
Source organism: Palaemon carinicauda (assembly GCF_036898095.1). Taxonomy (NCBI): domain Eukaryota; kingdom Metazoa; phylum Arthropoda; class Malacostraca; order Decapoda; family Palaemonidae; genus Palaemon; species Palaemon carinicauda. The sequence goes on from NC_090735.1 coordinate 27,517,222, forward strand.
ATGGTGTCCAGTAGAAGAAACAGAACTTAAACACTCCTTAGGGTGAGAGTTGAATTCCTAACACAAAAGAGGCCTTCTCTATCGTTTCCCTTGTATCTTAGCCACAATGGTAAGAAGACAATCGAATTATAATCATCCAAGCCTGGATTCCGATAGATCGAACACAGAAGTTGTTCTACCTACCAAAGACTTTCTTGACCTAAATCTCTTGACTTCCGTATTCATAGTAGGATTTACGAGGAGCAGGGTACTGAGTCCTAATATCCACCGACATTCCCCTTGCCTTGGGAATAACCGTTTCAAAATTAGGAATACATTTGTGATAATAATAATAATAATAATAATAATAATAATAATAATAATAATAATAATAATAATAATAATAATAACAAAAGACTGGAAAATAATAATTCCTTTAAACTTCACATGTTGCTATTTTATAATCATTTATTCTAATTAGAATTATATAATGGAAGGATTATGAATTTATATTTTATTTTACCCGTTAAATATAACTCACTCCTATGCACAGGCATAAAATACAGTTGTATTATAAAAGGCAGGTTTATTTTAAAAATTATTTGCCAAATTTTTCCCAAAATTATTTATCTCTGGAAAAAAAAATGCCTTTTTTGAGATGGAGCGGAAATTATTTCAGAACCATACTATAAAGATTATTTCAAAATTAGTTTTATTTCATTACAAATATGTCAAGTGAAAAAAGATATACATCATTCTATATAAGAAATTACACTACTATAGTAATTTTTTTTTTTTTTTAGCGAGGCAGATTTGCACCGAGTCGCAGCGGTGTCCTTTTAGCTCGTTAAAGTTTCCTGATCGCTGATTGGTTGGAAAAGATAATTCTAACTAATCAGTGATCAGGAAACTTTTCCGAGCTAAAAGGGCACCGCTGCAAGTCGGTACAAATGTGCCTCGCTAAATAAAAAAAATGACTATAGTAACCGGAGATAATTATTGAAAATATTTCAGTTAATAAGTATAAGAACAACATATTTTTGTTTTGTTGAATGAAATATATATCTTTTTTGGCTTCTGTTTTTACACATTTATAAACGGGGTCGCTGTTTCCAATCAGCCCTTCTTCACGCGTCGTCTCAAGATTTGAAATCCTTCCTTGAAAAGAGGATCAAGTTAAAACCTCTATTGGCAATAGGCAGCACTGTAAACTTCCCTTGATATGGGATTGCTTTCTACCTTTTCCACGAAAAAGCTATTACTGGAAATATATTTTTGAAGAAAGGGTGACACCTACATTGAAAACAGGCAGTTATATCATTTTCTTTTGATATAGGATTGCATTATAACCTTCCC
>NC_090735.1:27526056-27528556 GCF_036898095.1 Palaemon carinicauda
TTTGCAACTTGTAACAACATAGCAACATTTGATTACCCCTATCCACTTGGAAATGATAGATTGGCTATTATTTCTTGAATATTCCTTATCATTTATGTAATTAACCCAACATTTTGGTGAATTATCGATAGATTCTCAATGATAATAGCCAATTAATTCCGTAGGAATTATTTTCTATACCGATAGTTACAAGAATTTTATGCTGAGGTAAAGGTACTCTGCCAAGCATCTGTTCAGTTTCATGATTTTGATATTTGAGATTCTTAAAATAAAAAAAAATAAAAAAATACCATCGCGTATATACGAAAAGCCAATTACCTCAAGTAACTATGTTGCTGCAATTTTCAAATAGATTTTGCTGAATATAACTATGTTGCTGCATTTCTCAAATAGATTTTGAGGAATTTCCGTATCAAGAGAGCATATTTTCCTCTTACCTTCATTTCCAACATTAAAAGTTTACATTGATTTCAATTTCTTTCAAGCCTTTGTTCATTATTCTTAGGCGTGAGAGTTACTATTGCCAGTCGCTGGGAACAAGGATCCATATGCATCATGTTTTAGTTGGTAACAGTGCTCAGAGTTTCGCAATTACAGACATATTCGCACAACGTTCCTGATATATATAACATATAACATATATATATATATATATATATATATATATATATATATATATATATATATATATATATATATATTTATATTTATATATATATATATATATATATTTATATATTTATATATATATATATATATATATATATATAAATATATATATATATATATATATATATATATATATATATATATATATATAGATATATATATATATATATATATATATATATATATATATATATATATATATATACATATATATATATATATATATATGTATATATATATATATATATATATATATATATATATATATATATATATATATATATGTATATATATATATATATATATATATATATATATATATATATATATATATATATATGTATATATATATATATATATATATATATATATATATATATATATATATATATATATATATATATATATTTATATTTATATTTATATTTATATATATATATATATATATATATATATATATATATATATATATATATATTTATATTTATATATATATATATATATATATATATATATATATATATATATATTTATATTTATATATATATATATATATATAAATTATATATATATGTATATATAATTTAGATATATATATATATATATATATATATATATATATATATATATATATATATATCTCATACAACGAACAATAGCAGAGACTTTATGCTATTATATCTATTCCTCTAAGCTCTTCCATATGCATAAAAATAAACAAAAATAATGTTTATGTTTATTTCGCTACCGAAGCCAAAAACAAAAGAGGCAAGATCCACCGATGCAGGAAATTATAATGAACAAATCTCTTTGATGTTCCAGAACAAACGAGAAAGGCGTTACAGAACAAAACGTGCGTTAGCTGGAAACTCCCCCCCACCCCCCGCCCAATTTCCCATCTCTGGGAGACATAATTCATTGGTATTTCTGTGCAAATATTGTGTTAATAATGACCTCAGACAAGCAAAAGAAAACTCCCTTCTCTGGATTCTGAGTTTTCCTTTGAGAAAGAAAAGGTAAATTTGCTCTGGAAGCGAAGAGTTTGCTGTCTAGTGAATGAGGTCGTGTTATTCGGAAGTCTGGATTATTTAAATCTGTTTCAAAAAGGGTTTCAAAAAGGGAATTTATTAATAATGATATCGTTTTAAAATTATATATTATGAATTCTTTTTGAAGTTTTTAAGTTTTGGCTGTAATGTTCAGTGCCTGTGTGCTGGTATTATCATAAAAAAATATAACAATTTATTCACAGGAATAAAATCCTGCTTAATGTTTCCAAAATGAATATTATTAAGAATGATATCGTTTTAAAATTAAGTATATAAATAGAATTCTTTTTTGAAGTTTTAAATCTTTGACCTTTACCACAGTGTTTGTGTTCTTGTATTATTATAACAAATATAAAAATTTATTCACATGAATAAAGGCCTGCTCAGTGCACAACCCACAGCATTCCTTAATCTGATTAATACTTATCATAGTTTGGACAATATATACCATAAATGTCAAACAATAAATGTTTTATTGATGATGTCTACCTTCAATATACGTATTTAAACAAAATGAAAAAATTTTCTCACGTTTTGGTTTATTTTCATATTAAATCATAGAACTATCTGACATTTAAATGTTTAATATTTGATTTCATAAAATGATTCATGTTTTTATTACTGGAGAGTTTATTGCTCTTTTTGTAAAATTTTATATAGACATAGAAGTAACAAGAATTCGAACTTCTTATGGATATCAAGCCATCACCACAATGACATCCGAATGGTAATGTTATAACCACCAGCTGAATATTGCAGGAATATTTAGAGAAGAGTCGAAA
>NC_090735.1:27541056-27546056 GCF_036898095.1 Palaemon carinicauda
ATTTAGTTTTTCCTTAGCATGAAAAAGAGAATATAAAGTTTTGGGTGAATAAAATACAAAAATTAATTGCTTGAGGGAACACTCGGGTACACTATTCTATATTTCCTTATTTCCTTTTCTCATTAAGTTATTTGCCCTGTTGGAACCCTTGACCTTATAGCATCCTGCTTTCCCATCTAGGGTTATAGCTTGGCTAGTAATAATAATAATAATAATATTATTAATAACAACTTATATAATGCTGCATTTGCATTGACTGGTAGGATGAATTATTAGATAGCCACCAATTTATAGATCCAAGAAAAAAAAAAATCTCATAGCATGATCCGTTTTATATGTATTTAAAGCATATGTTTTATCAAGCTTAGAGGGAATATCCATTAGGTATTCTATAATTTAATCAACTTGTAATCGTAACCATATAAATTCATATACTATTTCCTCGTAACCCTCATTATTCTAAGGTAATTGGAACAAAACAATAAAAAATAAACATAATTAATAGCTGACTTCCAGATCAGGTACTATTCTACAACATGGACGTTCATATTTCAATTAAGAACGTTATATATATATATATTTATATATATATATATATATATATATATATATATATATATATATATATATATATATATATACTGTATATATATATAAATATATATATATATATATATATATATATATATATATATATATATATATATATATACACACTTATATATACATATATAATATATATACATATATATATATATAAATAAATATATATATAAATAAATATATATATATATATATATATATATAAATATATATATATATATATATATATATATATATATATATATATATATATATTTATATATATATATATATATATATATATATATATATATATATATATATACTGTATATATATACATATATATATATGTATATATATATATATATATACATATATATAAATTATATGTATATATTATAATAATTAATGGGCTGTATAAATTTTACCCTTTAAACAACATTTTGAGGAAAATTTCGCTGACAAATTTTTTCTTTCTCTTAAGGTTAAGAGTTTCTGAAGGTGAGCGTGACAAGACCAATCCCTTTTCAACAGGAAGCTTTGCCGTCACTTGAGTGGAGTCATTAACACGCAATTTCCTTACTACACCCACCTTACTTTGGTCAGTCATGCCCACCTGTGCCACTGCACTGTATGAAACGGTAAAGGTTAATTAGCTATGTATTCAATTTCTCTCTCTCTCTCTCTCTCTCTCTCTCTCTCTCTCTCTCTCTCTCTCTCTACAAGTAATTTACAATTATGTCTCTCTTTCCTGAAGTACAAACATATCAACAATTCTCTCTCTCTCTCTCTCTCTCTCTCTCTCTCTCTCTCTCTGACGCCACATAGCTTGTAATAAATAATTATCTCCTTATGTTTTTCTCTGTCACTTACTTTATATCATATGCGTTCATCTGTTCTTCTCTTGGCAAGAACTTTTGGAATCTTATCGCTTCAATTAAAATCAGAGATGACTTCCGTTTCCTTTACATACGAAGTAATCACAAAAGTTAAGAACCTTCAGGTTTCCATAACTACTTTCATATGAGAGAGATTTAAGGATAAAAATCTATTTAAAAAAGAAGGAAAATGGAAATAGGCTTTTCAAGACGAGGACAATTTGGACCATAGATGAAAAAGACCAAATTCAAATTATAGTGAATGACGATATTCAGAAAATTAATGAAATGTCTTTGTGAACAACATCAAAGGGACCTAGAAAATAGCTTTCACTGTTCGATGGTCTTAGGACCAATGTTGAAGCAAAGTTATTGAAAATTTTTGAAAAAGGCATAAGAAAATATGAAAAAGATGCACTAAAAAAAAGTGGGGTATTTCATATAACGTGTAAGGAAATATGAGAGATAAAACAACATTATCAATAAATGCAGCCGTTTCTAGTCCGCACACATACAAACACAGATATATATATATATATATATATATATATATATATATATATATATAAAACATATGAACACATACACACTACAAGTCAAAGGCCTCAGAGATGTCCTTATTAATATCTGTGATTCGCCCAGTTTTCATTCCCACGCCGGCACTTTGTACGGATTGGTGATGGAAAGAGAATTTAATCTGATCGCTCACAGCAAACCAACCTAGTATGGGTATCCCTGACTAGTAGAGCTTTGCTGATCTAGGCGATACACAAATCCTTTCACTACGGTAAGATATCCCCTATCAGAAATGGAAGTGATATAACAAATCACTTTTAGATTCAATCTTCATTTTCGAACAAATTTAATTTTACGATAAAAAAATAAACTAGTTTATAACATAATGATTTGTTTCTAACATGAACACTCTAGAAACGAAATACAATCAAGATAAACTTTCAACGAGAGCTTTACGGATAAGAAGAATCTACCCATGCAAAAAGAAGGAAATCCAATATCGAGAGATGAGAGATGCAGAAAGCAGATAAAAACGAGAAACTATTAAAAATAAACCAGCCAGGACTCACAAGCAATCTTGCATTATAAAGCCTTTACAGGGCAGCGATATGATTGATTTCCTTTTATCAGTATCCACGCAGGCTTTTCCCATTAATACAATTTTATATAGCATAATGTAGGTATATAAAATTATTCTATTTTCCATCAAACACATTATGGTATATATATATATATATATATATATATATATATATATATATATATATATATATGTGTGTGTGTGTGTGTCCATTACGATTCTAGCTCTTTTTCATCTCTTACATGAATTAAATATCTTCAAGAAATATAATTCTATATCACTATTTTATTTTTCTGCGAACATCTTTTAGTTTACGCATTTCAAACTACACATTCGATTATCATATAACCCTATGAACAAAATCCTGAGCAACATGATGCAGTAAAAAAAGATATTTTTGACGGGGTAATAATTGACTGATATCCAGCGAAATTTTTCCATTTACTTTATGATAACTTGATTCCATATTTCATTATGTATATATTTCGAAAGCTAATCAAGGGCTCTGGTGAGAATAACTCACCTTACAACTGCATTAATGAAGATTAAACGATACTTTATGCATTATGGACTGACAGACAGTTATATAAAAACGGATTCACAATAATTGATCAAATCCACAGGGAGTAGTAGTTGAAACATTGAGATAAAAACAGCATCCTCTCCTCCTACGCCTATTGACGAAAAGGTCATCGGTTAGGTTTCGCCAGTCGTCTCTATCATGAGCTTATAATTCAATACTTCTCCATTCATCATCGACTTAACACTTCATAGCCCTCAGCCATGTAGGCATGGGTCTCCCAACTCTTCTGGAGCCTTGTGGAGCCCAGTTGAAAGTTTGGTGAACTTATCTCTCTTGGTGTGTACGAAGACCATGACCAAACCATCTCTATCTACCCCTCATCATAATCTCATCTACATATGGTACTCAAGTATTCTCTCTTATAGTTCCATTTCTAATCTTGTGCTGCCATTGAGGGTTTTGTTCTCAAATCTACTAAATCTACTGGGGACTGTTTCAATGGCATACCATGACTCATTTCCATATACTGTATTAACACCGGTCTCACTAAACTGATATATAGTCTGACTCTTAATAATTTTTCCCTGTTGGAGCCCTTGAGCCTATAGCATCCTATTTTTCCAACTAGGGTTGTAGCTTGGTTTATAATAATAATAATAATAAGCTGTCAGCAAATAGGAAAGTAAACATTATTTCTAAAAAGACATGGTAGAAACATTACGAATGCCTAAGAAAGACCAACTGCTTAAAATGTAAGCTGCCTTAAAAGTCGTGATTTGGTGATTAAAAACTATGTAAATTCATAATCGCTGTTTGAATTGTATGCAATAAACGTTTAAAGGTCGCTCATGAATGGCAGAGGCAAGGGACAGGGGCATTGACCTATCAAGCAGAACAATGCCCTAGAGACTGACCATACATAAGATCAGCGCCCAAGTCCCCTCTCCACTGAAGCTGGACCATAGCAAATACTTCTATGTATAATACAAAAATGGCAAGGACATAAATTCCAGGACAATTTCTTGTGAGAAGTTTATTGGCAACATAAGTTGCCCTTTCGTAATTCAAGAGATTTTTGTATTTGAATAATTTTAATGATTTCAATAATAATTTCAATAATAAGAATAAGGATAATTTTAATAATAATTTTAATAACAACAATACTAATTATTTTAATAATTTCAATAATAATAATAATAATTATGTCAATAATGATTTTGACAAATTTAACTAAAGAAAGCCATTTTTAGTCTGAAATTATCTTGCTAGCTTCAAATTATACTTTATGAATACATGATAGCTTCATGCTTGCCTGTCAGTTTAAAATTTCCGATGACCAGTATTCCTGTTATAATTCCACTTATATATAATAATCAATAATCACAATTACATGTTTCTGTAAAATCCTTTGGTTCAATCTTCTGAAAAACAGCAGATGTTTCCGATATGTAATTAAATTTTTTTCTGAAATTATATCTAAACTGAACGTATTCTGGGTTTGCAAGTCAATTTACCAACGCTATCTGTAATCAGCTACATGATAATACAAAGAGGTCTTTCATTTCAAAATTGTTTTGGAAAACTCCAAACAAATTTGTATTAGTCGTGCAAAGATGCCGAGTACATAGAAACCTACGCAAACGTGTGTAATTAGCGTTAGCAAATATTATACGCAAGAACAAATGTTGCTGAATTTGCATTAGGTTTCGTAACAGAAATGTAGAAATAATGATAATTTTGTGGAGTAAAGAGTTGACAGACAAAAACCTCGATAGCTGAGCAAATACGAAATATCAGGAAATATTTTTCCCATCGTGAGTGAATATTGGAATCTTTTTGATAATTTATTTAAATAAGGAATATATATGTATGTATGTGTATGTATGTATGTATGTATATATATATATATATATATATATA
>NC_090735.1:27561056-27563556 GCF_036898095.1 Palaemon carinicauda
CTTTGCTCACAAGGATGGCCAGTTTGCAAACACTATAAGAAACTTTTGGGCTTGACCGGATCTCGAACCCCAGGCCAGCAGATTGCCAGCAAGGGACATTTTCAATATGCTATCACAACCCTAGTACGTGAGTTGGTAGATCGTAGATTCGTTATGGAACAGAACGTTACGGCGCTTCTACTGTAAACCAGGAGACGGTACGTTACTAGTTTGTCAGTAGTATCATATTAAATCGGAGCATAATAAATGTACGTTTACTTTATCTTAAACTAAGGTACAGTTGGACACAGAAATCTCTGTTACACCTCACTCCGAAGAAGTGCAAACTATGACGCCATTACTTCGCGGAGAGTAACCAAAACTAATAGTATAGAAAGATATGGCAGAGGTGGTGAGCGGGGCCAAATAGTAACTCTACACGCAGTAAGTGTGTGACTATGCGCACTTCTTCAGAGGAAGGTATACCAAGAATTCCTGTCTCCAACTGCACATTATACGAATCTGAGACTTGATGTGCAGATACATTCATTGCAAGAGCCGCATCTGGTTAGAAGGGACAGGCAATCTACGGCAACAACAGCTACATTTACTAAATTAAATTGAAATTAGATAGCATTATCATTTTACCCCAAAATATGGTACACCAACTGAATGTAAATTCGCAAGCGCGCGCGTATGAGTGTGTGTTATCAATGACAAAAATCACTAGACTCACTTATAATTCAGTTTAATAACGCTTTGGATGAAATACAAATCACCCAATCAACCTAAACAACTATTGCCGCTGTGTTTTACCATGACTAGCGGATTAAAATCAAGTAAACAGTTGCTTGAGGGAAGAGATCTTGAAATGTGTCAATACAATAAAAGGAAATTGATGCTTGGAAAATAGATTGTGTCAGCTTTTACTTTGGAATGGTCTAAAAGTTCCCATAACATCTCTTATACTTTAATGCACTTTACCACACCTATTTGCTACTGCACGGTAAGTGCTCATGCTGGCATAAGGCTAGCCTGAAACCAACCCTTATACGTTCATATATTTGTGGAATAAACGTTGATCTGTCGAATAACGATGTTATGAGCCGAGTGTCAAATTACCTATTTTTAGCTAAGTATTCGATTGCTTCTATAAGACACCTACGACTGAAAAAACAATGACTATTATAGAAGACAACCTAAAACCTAATAATGTATACAAAGCATACTAGTTATCTCCGATATCACATTCCAATTAACGGCGGCATTGTTTGATGACAACAGAAAATAATGACTCTTATCTAAATAAATAGTAACCATTACTGCGTTTGTATTAACTCATTTGCATATATGGCCAAGAAGGTCTACATACGGAAGTCACCTACTCAAAACTAGAAATACAATAGCTTTTGAAAAACTAAGTTTCAACACTCACCAAGGTAGATCCTTCATGGCTATTTCAGGTTTTGATTGTCCGAAGGTTTTTACTTTTTGTTTGCTTTCTGGTGATGATATTTCACTTTTAACAGGATTTTTAAGTAGCGAGTGTATTACCAGAGTTTCTAAGAGATGGTAGCTAAGAACAATAATCAACTATATTGGTAAAGCACAAGAAAAACACAATAAAAGACAAACTTTCGAAGCGACTTATTTGCTCTATATGTAAACACGACCGAGTAACCAAGCTGATGATGTAAGAAGCGCCGTGATTGGTCATCAGGCATGACAAACCTCAACACTTTAGTAAAGGCGACGTAATTGGTTATTATTCAATGGACTGTACAGTAGGTGGAATATTCGTGGAACTTTATGAGCCTAAAAATAAGCTTGAGCAAGAGACAAGCGTTATTATTTCTCTTCATCTTGTTTTGTTAAAGGGTTTATAGTTTATATAGGAGATATTTATTTTAATGTTGTTACTCTTAAAAATTTAATTTTCCTTTTTTTTTCCTTTCCTCACTGAGCTATTTTCCCTGTTGGAGCCCCTGGGCTTATAGCATTGTGCTTTTCCAACTAGGGTTGTAGCTTAGCAGTTAATGATAATGATAATGAAGTGAATGGTCATTAAAAAATATTTCGATCTTATTTAAGTAACAGGACTCTTCACCGTCGACAACAGAAATATTAGGCCCATTCAGTAAATATCGATGTATTTGTTGGCTTGTGCTCTGAATAGTTTATAATTATCAGTAGACTGTAGTGGAGCGTAAACGAGGACAGCGTGGCATGATGCTGGTACTCTCGTTATAAATAATATTAACATGAAGAATAATACTTGGCCCTGTACACACACACACGCGCGCACGCATGTAGAGTGTATATATATATATATATATATATATATATATATATATATATATATATATATATATATATATATATATATATATATATATATATATATCATGTGTGTGTACATATGGAAAACCAGATATTAGCTTTATCGGGAAAGTTTTTAGCATAACTGCCTAATCACGGATTTGTGTCTGAAACATATTGTGCATCAAGTAAACACTTTGAA
>NC_090735.1:27593556-27618556 GCF_036898095.1 Palaemon carinicauda
CTACATTTTGAAGTAATCAATCTCGAAAGCATTTCTCAAACACTAAAGGTTAGGCGCAAAAATAAAACATGATATTAGAAAATTTTATTACTCTTATTATACTTCATATCATTAAATGTTTATTGAACAGAAAATAAATTTTTTCTAGTAACGTTGGACCATTATTGCAAATATTATGCAATTTTTTTTTTTTCGTGAGATAAAAGTTGTAAGCCTTACTTACGTTTGCTCAGATATTTTATTTATTTTGAAATTATTTATCATACAGAAAATACTGTAAGTAACAACAGTACTACTGATATTACTAGAATAATTGTCCTTAGTCGCTTGCATTTCATTTTGTAGTAATTCTATTAAACATAAGAATAATTCATTTATACTATTGATAATGATTATTTTTCGAGAATTTGATATGACATAAAAACTGCATGAACAAGGAATAGAAATTTTCTGAGGAACAACCGTTGATCCTCTCCACTTTCATTACCTCTTGAATTATAGATATATACAATCACGCATACGCATATACGCATATATAGATATACATATATATATGTATGTATATACATATATATATATATATATATATATATATATATATATATATATATATATATATATATATATATATATATATATTAAGCGAAATAGATAGATAAAAATAAGCAGAGAGCAGAAGCTTTCAACCTAAGCAATCTGCATAAACGAGTAAGTTTATGCATACGAGCACACAAGCAGGTTATTTGAAACACATATGGAGTAGTATATCCATCATAAAAGAATGAATGAAAGACACCAAAAAAATAAAAAATAAAATAAAAATAAAGTAAAAACATCGTTGAGAATGATTTAGTCATTCTTACTCTCCTAGTTATAATTTCTAATGATGCAAAAGGAAAGGAACAATATTCCATATCAATCTTATTTCAACAAATTAAATCAAATTTTAAAAACACTATGAAAACGAAAATAAATTTCGAATCTTCTGGCTCATTTTAAATCACTTCATTCAAGAAGTTTTGCATATACTTTATTGAAAAACTTTCGAAATTCTAACTTTAAGAAACGAAAGTGAGATATCTGGAAAAGTTTAGCAAATGGACGTCAGATTTCTAAAATGCAAATATTTTTTCAATAACCGAAGGAAAGTTTTATTTCTGATCAGAAACTGATGGGGAAATTGGATATATACTCAAAAGTTTAAGTGAAATGAGGAGTGCAAAAATAGAAAAAAAAATATAAGAAAATAACTATTTGGTTTAAAGAAAAAAATATTTCAAAATATAAGAAAATTTAAGATACGCACTTTATATTGTAGTAAGTTTACAAAATAGAGTTATTACTATCATATCTACCGGAATGTTAAACTTATTAACAAAATAAAAATATTTTCTTTGAATAAAACCAAAACCTCACAATATTTCACTAAATTTTATGAATATTTTAATAGCTCTACAGGTTTTCTAATATAAAAAACCTTTCTGTCTGAAAAGATTCTTAATAGTCTTTAAAAATCAGATTTTTTATCTCACATGTATAAGAATTTGTTAGCAAGATATATTAAGCACTCCTAAAAATTTATGTAATATTAATGGAAATATAAATAAGAATTCCTCTATTCTAATATTTTCAATACTGACGTATATGATTTAAAGATCCGTAAGTAAAAAAAAAAATAAAGTTTAATAAATTGATTAAACACCTAACTCTCTAACATAGCAAGTAAGTAGATCAATACGTACATTATCTAAATCTAAAAGATATAAAAAGAAACTAGCGTAAATGAAAATCTAAATACAGAACGTATATAAGAATATCAAACATTGAATGAAATTACTAATTAACTAACTTGATTACGGAATAAATAGTAACTAAAATATACAATTCTACATGGAATGAAATCAATAATGAGCTATATTGGTGAAAAAGAGAGACAAGTCATTATACCGAGAAATACGTAAATGAAAATCCAAGTACAGTAAGTATATAATAAAATCAAACATTAAATGAAATTAATAATTAAGTAATTTGTTTAAGGAATAGTAACTGAAGTATAGGGAAATTTCACATGGAATGAAATCAATAATGACCTACACCGTTAAAAGAATTAGATGAATATGTCAATAGAAAAAAAAAATAAATAAAAAAAAAAAATAAATAAATAAATAAATCCCATACCTTCCTTTTAGGGAAAAGGAAGGACTGACCCACTTACGTGTGTGGTAGAGTAAACGATGCTAATCACGAGACACGACTTGTGGGATAAAAATTCCCTTCACTTCCTCGAGTGAACGGAACCGTAAGATGGAGTTATGAGAAGGGAACGGTAAATTGGAAGAAGAGAAAAGGGAATAGAGAGAGAGAGAGGGTTTCCTTCGGGTGTAATATATTAATGCACCTCCTTGGAAGAATCTTCAAAGTCAGTCGGTGAATAAGAAGGTCTGGAGGGGATACAGGAGAGAAGCCTCGTCGCCAAGAGAAGAAAAATATTATGATGTTCTCAAAGGGGATTTAGGGGTTTCTTTGGACTTGAAAGGGAAGCGTGATATACAGTACACACACACACACACACACACACACACATATATATATATATATATATATATATATATATATATATATATATATATATATATGCCACGAGAGACCATAAAAGAAATTGGAACCTGACGCTACCTAGCTGTCCGAGGATTTACCTGGCGAGACATCTGTCTCTTACCAGCGAGTTTTACTCAATTTCCCGGCCCACCACGTGACACAATTGATAGTAATTCATTCAAATTACCCCTAATGAGTCAATATGGATAAATATTAACACAACATCGTGTTCAAATAGAAATAAATTTCTACCTCATACTTGGGATCGAACGCTAGCCCCTTTATATATATATAATGTGTGTGTGCACAATATAGAAATCCAATTTAAATGACATTTGTGGACTATGAAAAAGCCTTCGATAGTGTACATCGGCCAATTTTGTGGAGAGTCCTGCGTGTTTATGGAGTTCCTCTTAAACATGTAAATTTGATTAAGTCTGTTTATGAGCATGACAAGTACAAAGTTAATGTTAGTGGAATCTTATCAAATGAATTTCCGGTGGAATGTGGAATACTCCAAGGGAATGTGTTGTCACCTATGTTGTTTATCCTCCTCATGGATTTTGTAATGCATAGAACAGCTGGGGATGGCGGAGAAGGATTGGACTGGATTGGTAACAGGAAACTAGCTGGCCTAAAGTATGCTGATGACTCTGTCTTTATTATCAGAACACCACAGGACTTGTAAAGCTTACTTACCAGATTGTATGATATATCACATGAGGTTGGGCTGAAGATAAATAAAAGAAAGACAGATGAGAATAGAATATACAATAGAAGATGAAATATCATTGGAAGGAGAAAGGTGTGGAATCATTTAAATATCTAGGAACTATGTTCTCTAATACAGAATCTTTAGAATTAGAGTTTAATGAAAGATTAGAAAAGAAAACCAGACAATAGCTAGGTTAAATAAAATTTGGAAATCAAATCACATGAAATTACATACATAAATCAGGCTATATATCAGTTTAGTGAGATCGATGTTACTGTATAGACATGAGTTGTGGTATGACAATGAACCAATATCAAACAGATTTTGTCGATTTAAGAACAAAGCCCTCAAAAGAATATTGGGAATAAAATTACAGAACAGGAGTAGAAAAGAAACTATATGGGATCAGAAGACATTATCTGGTGGCCATGATTTCCGATTTCTTTCGTCAGATGACGTTATATGAGAATTCTAGTACAAAATCATTTATTTAAACCACTATTTTGCCAACACTTCGTATTAGTCTATCCTTAGTGTATCAGGGTTGTGGTGGTCTGTGTGGTAACGTCCCTGACTGGTGTTCGCCAGGCTGGGGTTCAAGTCCCGCTAAAGCTCGTTAGTTCCTTTAATCACTGCAACTTCACCATCCTTGTGAGCTAGGGAAAGGGGTGGAGTTTGGGGAGCCTATAGGTCTACCTGCAGAGTCATCAGCAGCAATTGCCTGGCTTGGGCACTATGCATATTTACAGTATATATGGTCAGTCTCTAGGACATTGTTCCGCTTACTAGGCCAATGACACTATCCCTAGCTTCTGCCATTCATGAGCGGCTTTTAAAACTTGAAACAAGAGGAAAATTGAGACAGGCTAAAATTGTAGGCTTAAAAGGACCTACTTCAAGTTTTTGCCGCTTCCGGCATCAATATTATCAGGTTTTGCCTCGAGAGCATAGCGAAGCAATATCCCTTATTGAAAAACTTTAAACTATCTAACTTCAAGGCTCTAGGAAGAAGAAGCTACGTCTCGTACGAATTATTCATGAAGCTTCATCGATATACGCCATCTAAGAAACAGAATATCTTAGATAAGAATTTTCATCCAATATAGCGAGTGAACCTGGTACTATGCAAAATAGCTTCTTTGAAAACTTTATGCTCAGGCTTTTAGCGTTATACTTTGTACCTTCTGGATATATATATATATACATACATATATATATATGTATATATATATATATATATATATATATATATATATATATATATATACATGTATTTATATATATATATATATATATATATATATATATATATATATATATAAATACATGTATATATATATATATATATATATATATATATATATATATATATATATATATATATATATATATATATATATATACATGTATTTATATGCATATATTACATATATATATATATATATATATATATATATATATATATATATATATATATATATATATATATATATATATATATATATATAAGTTAAATTTCTGTTCTCTGATCTCAAATTGAGGGGCAATGAGAAATCATTCCTCATATTAAAACATTTTTTTGAGGTTACAATTTCAGAAAAATTATGATGAATTTATTATTGATATTATTATTCAAAACACTGAAGCCTACAATCTGAGCCCTTTTGACGAGTCTTGCACTCAATTTAATTTTTTCACTAACTACTCATCACTCTACAAAGTTCAGAATCTCTACTTAGGTTAAAAAATATTTAATTTAGAATTGGAAATGAAATAGAAGCTATAAAACAAATCACGCATCTTTCCGATTTTATAAGTGAGAAAGGGAAATCTTATGAAACACAAGGGATTTAATATCAGGTTGGTCATGAAAGCACCTCGATGCCAGATAGGATAACTCAAAATCAATCAATCATGAAATTAAACAGTAATAATTTCCTCTTATGCCCCTGGAATCTTATATGACAAAATTTAGGAGAAATCAAGTATTAACCTCTCAAAGCTTATATTACGTAACAATCTGTATTTTGTGTCTTGTACCATGATTATCAAATACAACTTTTTAAAATATTTAAAAGCACCATCAAAAGCGAATTATTTCCTCAAAATACAAAATACAAATTGTCTAGGTAGGAATATCAGAAAAAAACTAGGGGTAACTACTACTTTACATGTTAATGCAATTATTACAATTATATTACAATTTATGAATTTCTATCTTTCCAGATCAGTAATGGAGGGAGGTACGAAAAACAAGACCCAGAATAGTTCGTACCAGAACAACGTCGCATCTCTCAATGTAATTATTAGCAGATGCATTGTAGAGTAAAATCACCACTCCCTGATGGAAACCAAGAATGAAAGTCTTCGTATCTCGGAGGAAATGAGAACCTTACTGATAGCCACGGAAATGACCATGTCACACCTGACACTGTTTCCCATTTTTAAACAGTGAAGCTCTGCAAAGAGCAAACTCTTGCAACTAAAGCCGAGAGCTGACGTCTCGCTAAGCAAGAGACATCTTCCAAGGAAAGAAATTTCCTCACCTCCCTTTTACGGCAGTGCTGGAAAGGTTGAGTACCGCCCGAAAGTACTAGAAGTTTCACTTCTCTGATCACCATGGAGAGTCCAGCATGTCCAATGCTTTCCCTTCTGGTGTTCCTCTGCTGGATGATGCCAGCTTATACGAGGCCAGGTACGTGGAAGTCTGTTCGTTTTTTTTTCTATATATATATATATATATATATATATATATATATATATATATATATATATATATATATATATATATATATATATATATATATATATACTTTACTTTGATGGCTGCTTTTCCGGTCCCATACAGCAGGGGAACCCCATTCTCTACAGGACCTCCACTGTCGTTTTACCTTATTCGTTCAGAGTATTTAACGTTTCATGTCTCATATTCTTCATTTACTGTTAAATCGACACTGTCGAATGACTCATGAAATAAGAAAGTCTTCAGTTTCCTCTTGAAAGCCTTAATGTCTTCAATCATTCGAATGTTTCGTGAGAGCTTATTATATAGTCTAGGGGGCGCATATTTAAAGGCTCTAGAGCCTAAAGTAGACATACTAGGTTCCAACAGTTTGAAGCCATCTGTAACTATTCTCGTGTAGACACGATTTGTTGGCTGCGCAATATGTAGCAATTCTCATAAGTATTTTGGACGCCCGGTTCTGACATTAAAGTCGAGTGAAAGATTGAAAGGTAATAACTAAAAGGAATTTTAAGAGAATTTGAAGTGAAAGAGAAATGGGGAATAAATTAGAAAAAAAGAAACATTTGTAAAAGGCAAGCAGCTGTTCTATTAAGGGACAAGCTCTTTATGCAGTAAATGTAAATTCAGAATGATAAAAAATTATCTGGGAGTAAAATATCACTTCTGGTGATATTTTTGAAGTAGAAGGAGCAGAGCGCTACAAAGGAGACAAAGAAGTGAGTTATGGAAGGATTAATGGTTAGTGTAAAGCTTAACATTAATTCTAAAAGGTTCGGGATAAGACAGCCATTAGACGTTGACAAAAGATATGCTTAGAAGAGGCTGTTTAATAGTTAAAGAAGTATTATTCAGTTGTTTCTCTTAAATCGGGTATGAGAGTTGCTTTTACAGGGAAGAATGGATGTTAAGATTTAGATGAGAAGAGTATCAGACCTTTTCATAAGTATCCCCCAAAGAATAATATAGCACAATAAGAACAGTGCTTCATTTACGCTTTGACAATGGAGGAGTCCAATAGTCATTAAAAGAGGAAAAAAAATAAGATAATATTTCTTGATATTATATGTAGACATACATATAACACGTGACTCAGATGTGTTAATGATAGAGAAGGTCGACCAGACAATAGTTCCTTTTTTCTTTCTTTCTTTCTATCTCCTCCAATAATGCCATGTTTCAGCTCAGTCTCAGTGTTCTGACAGGATGATATTATTATTTATTTGCATACATTTTGTTATATAACATTCGGCTCTACCTTACTAAACACGTATTTGCATAAACGTTTTTTTTTTTTTTTTTGTGAGGTTCCTGGGTATCCCATTAAAAAGACGTATGCTGTAATGGGTGGCTTGTTTGCGTAAACAATTGAAGAGGGAGTGGTAGTAAGTGCTTATATTATTACGTAAATATTAGTGACTTGCCAGATACAAGTAAGGTTAATCAGGGGTGTTATTCATATATAACCCTTCAACATATTTCAAAGGGCGTGGCTAATATAGTTAGGAAAAACGTTATAAATGTAGAATCTAGTTAGCGATACTAGATTGAAAAAAAAAAAAATGTCAAATAAGATTTCATTGATTGATACGTTTATTCTCTTGCTTTGCCCATCTCATATTCATCCCGTTAGTGGCGAATGATCTGGGAAATAGGAAGCAATAATGAATCTAATGTACTGTAGATTAATTATTACTGGGATCTCTCTCTCTCTCTCTCTCTCTCTCTCTCTCTCTCTCTCTCTCTCTCTCTCTCTCTCTCTCTCTCTCTCTCTCTAAAAAAAATATTCACCACATTAATTAAAGCTCCTTTGGAAAATAAATTTCCTCTGATATCGTAAATGGAGAGATATTCGAAAGCAATATGAATGATTTATGGAGATATATGAAAAAATAGATAATTCAATATTGAAATATTTATTCCCTCTCCGGTAATGGACATTTAGGAAAAGGAAATCGCAGAGAGGATAGATTTAGGGCCGATGTGTCAGATAATGAAAATAAAATAATTTGGTTAGAATTCTTTAGTGATTTTATGCATTGGAAATGGACAAGATATGACATTTACATGGAATTCTTGTTAAATTTTTATAAAGATTTCAGGTTAAAAATATCATATATATATGTATATATATATATATATATATATATATATATATATATATATATATATATATATATATATATATATATATATATTTATATATATATAATCGCACACACACACACACACACACACACACACATATATATATATATATATATATATATATATATATATATATATATATATATATATATATATATCACAACAACAACAGATGCAGCCATTTCTAGTCTATTGCATAACAAAGGCCTCAGCACTCTACTTCTTTGTGTCTGAGATTTGGCCAATTTTCATCATCACGCTGGTCAACTGCGAATTGGTGATGGTGGGAGTCGTTTGTCTGATCACTCACAGCAAACCAGCCTAGTAAGGGTGGACCTAACTAGTACAGCTTTACTAACCATGGCGATACACAAACCCTTCCACCACATTAAGATATCCCCTCTCAGAAAAGAATTTATATATATATATATATATATATATATATATATATATATATATATATATATATATATATATATATGTGTGTGTGTGTGTGTGTGTGTGTGTGTGTGTGTGTACATAAACACACAACCATATATAGAGATAGATAGATAGACAGAGAGATTAATCCATATCTAGGAACATTGATAATGTATGTTTAGCGTTTGAATAACACTGATATAGATTATGATAGAATTATAGATTCTATAAACAAATTTTTACATTTTGTTTGAAGGTTTATCAAAGTCGGTTAAATAAATGTTGCTTTATGATAATAAAATAGAATAATTAATAGCGATTTCTTTACATTTTTGTTAGTGTTTGTTTGGACACTAAAACTCACAGGAGTAGAGTTAAAGTTTTTGTTTTTTTCACTTGTTTTTGTTCCTGTTTTCCTAATGTATAAGTTTCATTAAAATCTATCTTACGCACAGATATTATCGCTTTGTTCAGTTTTCTTTCTTTTCCAGAAGCTATGATAAATAAGTTGATTGTTATTAAAGTTACTTAGACGAGCACATTTTCTAGATAATTTGCTTTTGTTTAATTAACCCTCGTTATTCCAGCTGTTGTCAACTGTTACAGGTCATGCATATCAAATTACTTTGCAATAAAGACATCAAATGAATAATCGTCTGCATTAAGCAAGGCTTTATGGAATTAGATAGGCTTCCGGGAAATATATAATCTGGTTTATTTGTCGGTTCTGGGAAAAAGAGATATTCTTTACTTTCACCTGGGAACACTTTATTCAAAATGTTGAGTTTGAACATTAATTTGAGGTCATAGACCAGATATAGGATGTAGCTATAGTCTGAGAGAGAGAGAGAGAGAGAGAGAGAGAGAGAGAGAGAGAGAGAGAGAGAGAGAGATTTCTGATAGCTGTTACAGGGGATGGAATAATAACAAGAAATGTAATATCCTAAAAATGGGTAGAGCTAATTAGGAACATAAATAATCACATTAAAAATAATGTATAATTCTTGTCAGTACATTTTCAATTCTATCGTTAGAGAATTGTACCGTTCTAAAAACCACTATGATTGCAATATTCAGTTTCCTCTCCCTCTCCCTCTCAATGTTTTAATGTTGGACTATTTTTCCATTCTGAATAGAAATGATATCACTATCCATGGCGTTATGTAACGTTTGACATTTCCCTATATATATCAATTTAGTCCGTGTTACTATATGGACATGAGTCATGGTATGACAATGAAACAATATCCAACGAATTTTGTAGATTCGTGAACAAATCCCTCAGAAGGATATTGGGTGTTAAATGACAGAACAGGAATAGAAATGAGCCTAAAAGAGCGATTAATCAGGTGACACATATGGATGAGATCTTATTAAAGGGTAGATGGAGATAGTTTGGGCATGCTCTTCGCACTCCCCTAGAAAGAGGACTATGAAGCGTGAAGCCGGAGATGATGAATGGAGAAGTATTGAATTAAAAGCTCAAGACAGAGACGACTGGCGAAATTTAACCGAGGCCCTTTACGTCAATAGGTGTAGGATGAGATGATGATGATGATGAAGAACTATTCTTGGAAAATACTTTGGTATACGTTGATGCTTTTAACTGACTTACAATAGATTGGTATTAACAACAGGAAACGTAACTGAATGTCTCTTTTGCTTTGGTTTGCTATTAAAGACTTGTCAATGTCGGGTATATTACATAGTGTTTTGATACGACCGTCCTTTGTACATCTCTTTTAGGCGAGTTCTCTTTTGTTATTGATAACGTCACTAGTTCAATATCCTGCTATGAGTAATATGTTCTTCCTCTTTCAGTCAATTGTTATTCATGAACATGTTTTCACATAATACTTAGTATCTATTTCATTAAATGTTGATTTATTTAACATTGCCCGTGATAATTGTTATTTTTTAAATTCTTCAATCACACCAAGAATTAATAAATGCTTGTTTTATCACATATCCATATACATCGTTATTGTTCTATTTAAATCTTTGGATGATACAAGTTCATTTACATTCAGATTTAAATTATTATGATTCTATATCAGTTAATTAGATTAAATCACAAAACTTTTCTTTTTCAATCTTTTACACTACCAATAACAGTTTATATGACATTTTACAATAATCTATTATAAGAATGAAAAGAAAGGTTCCATATACATGTAATATATATATATATATATATATATATATATATATATATATATATATATATATATGTGTGTGTGTGTGTGTGTATGTGTATATATATGTACATATAATATATATATATATATATATATATATATATATATATATATATATATATATATATATACTGTATATATATATATGTGTGTGTATGTTTATGAACTTACACACATATATATATATATATATATATATATATATGTATATATATATATATATATATATATATATATATATATATATATATATATATATATATATATATATGTGTGTGTGTGTGTGTGTGTGTGTGTGTGAGTGTGTGTGTGCGTGTGTGTATGTGAATGTATAAATAAATCAATATATATATATATATGTATATCTTTCTCTCTTTATATATATATATATATATATATATATATATATATATATATATATATATATATATATGTATATATATATATATATATATACATATATATATATATGTATATATATATATATATGTATATATATATATATATATATATATATATATATATATATATATATATATATATATATATATATATATATCGTCTTTGACGGAAGCCTCAGCTACATTCCAAACTTTGTGTTTACTCGTGGCCGAGACTCTGCAAACATTGGCTCTGGTAACTTTGTCTGGGATATCTCATCACCATTAACTTCAGTTTGCGATGGAGGAATGTCACTTTAAGTCATCTCCGGGACTAAGACGGGTCTGGTAGCATCTTCCTCTCATAACAACACTCTGGCTATATACTTATTTGATATGGGTGAATTAAAAGCTCTATATAGAGATGACTAACGAAATCTAACCGAGGCCCTTTGCGTCAATAGGCGTAAGAGGTGATGATTAAGAATATGTTAATTAATGCACTGCATTGAATTAATCTATTCTTATACATCAAAAACGAGTTATTATCTTTATGTAACTTACATATATTAAAAGTAGGTCGAATTATTTTAATTGTTAAATAATTTCTCGTTAATGTTTATCGATGACGTTTCTTACTTAAATCCTCTATTCTGATTTGCATATCAAATGTATTTTGATATACGAGAATGAGATCTTCAACTTCAATTTCTATATAAAAAGATGCTGGTTTTTAGTCAAATGTATATTTCATTCAAGATAATGTTCTTTTACCCATCGAGGTTTGATTTAACATAAATCATGAATGACTTCTGAAGTGAGAAATATTTATCAGTGGTGTTAACAAATGAAATTTATTATTATTATTATTATTATTATTATTATTATTATTATTATTATTATTATTATTATTATTATTATTGGTAAGCTACAATCTTCGTTAGAAAAGCCGGATGCTATAAGCACAAGGGCTCCAACAACTAAAAATAGCCCAGTGAGGAAAGCAAATAAGGAAATAAACTAAAAGCGAAGTAATAACACTTACCATAAAATATTCTAAAAACAGTAAAAACATTAAAATAATCATTTCACGTATACACTATAAAAACTCCAAAATATAAATAAGAGGAAGAGAAATAAGATACTGTAGTTCAAAGTTGCAGCAAATATTTTCATGTTGAACAGGCTGACATAAGTCTTTTCATAGTTATATATGAAATATCTGTTTTAATGTTATTAATGTTTTTTTAAATATTTAACTTTAATTTTTCATGACTTCTTATATCGTTTATTTATTTCCTTGTTTTCTTTCCTCGCTGGGCTATTTGGAGCCCTTGGGCTTAAAGCATCTTGCTTTTCCAACTAGGGTTGTAGCTTGGCTAATAATAATAATAATAATAATAATAATAATAATAATAATAATAATAATAATAATAATAATAATAGTGTGCCCTAGTTTACCCTCATGCAAGAGAACTATATCAAATATAGGTAAAGAGGAAAAATAATGCTTTCTCATTTCATAAGTTTCATACATCTGATGTAGAAGAAATATTTTGATTGAAGCTCACTTTGGATTGTTTCAAATTTTGATTCTATCCAATTCTAATCTCGTAACATTAGAAGACCGGCTCTCGATAACTTCCTAATTCAACGTTATACAGCATATATTATATAAACCAATTCACTTAATATTAGATGCCCTAATAAACCTCTAACCTGAACTGAAGATTCTATTCTATTTTGTTTCTATCAATGGAGTATCATACATCGGTGTGTAAGAATAGTTTTAGTTTTCATTATATCTAAGGATATTGTTATAATATTCAATTACTATATCACGAAAAAATTAAACTCAATGAAATCACTTTATATACTAATTATACTGAGCTTTAAGTAAAGGTTGATTGATTGTTTCGGACAAAATTAAGATTTTCCGCAGCTTACGGTATTAGAATTTTTCTTGAAGCGGCAAGAAAAATTTCATACGTTCTCAGAAATTGAAATGTTTTCTCTTTAAGATATGTCTTTGCTTATTTTTCAACTCTCTGGAATATAGATTTTTACTTATGTTGTTGAAAGGTCATATCAATATTCTTGCATAATTGTAAACACACAGCAGCAAACAGAAACACGCAAACATATATACATATGCATATATACATATATATATATATATATATATATATATATATATATATATATATATATATATATATGTATATATATATATATATATATATATATATATATATATATATATATATATATATATATATATATATATATATATATATATATATATATATATATATACTCACTTTTCGCATTTAAATGGGTGGGGTCACAAGTTCAATTTCCAGTATTAAATTAAGCAAGTACTTATCATTTAAGTTTATCCCTTGACGCATTATCCCACTATTTATAAAATAAGCTAACAAATTAAACTACAAATAATAAAAAAAAAAGGCTTTAGATTTTCATTTGATAAACAGACCTGAGAAAGACGTATACGTCACAATAATCCAAACATTTTGTGTTTTTTCCCGTTGCAGAGCTGAACCTGAAGGCGAGCTTCCCCACGAACCAGCACGGAGGGCATAAAAACGTGAGGTGAGTGTGTGTGTGTGTGTCTCGCTCATAACCCTGTTTACTGGCACGACTGGGAGGGGGGTAGGGAGGGGTATTGAGGGGTTGATTAGTGTGTTAGGGAAGGAGTCTGGGTGGGGAATACGAGTTGATTTTTGTTTTCCTTTTTTCCGGGGAAACCGACTGCGTCAGATGATTATTGACAAACTCATCCAGGCAGTTTTCAAGTCCCTTCGAAGGAGGGGAAAATGAAGAAGAAAACGAAGATTTGAGAGAGAGAGAGAGAGAGAGAGAGAGAGAGAGAGAGAGAGAGAGAGAGAGAGAGAGAGACTTGTCATCAAATTGAATGATTTTTAGTTTTCACATATTCCTTTGGTTACGAAAAATTTACCTTCATTTTTTTATATCTTTTATATTGTAAAGACCTATCATTTCTTAATTGTAATTTTAATCGTTGGAGAACATAGGCTCTCAAATCTCCCCTATATAATAAGGGGCAAGTGCCTGGCACATATATAAATATATATATATATATATATATATATATATATATATATATATATATATATATATATATACATATATATATATATATATATATATATATATATATATATATATATTTATTTATTTATTTCCGGTCACGCTCTGTAATCCCCGTCCCTCGGGAGGAGAAAGTAGCCATGCCCTGGTGAGAGGCGAGTGCGTGTGGGTGCATACCTATCTACTGTATATATTTAGACATAATTTTTGACGCGTCGCGTACACCACTATTTTATATATATACTGATCCTTTAAATATTGAACTAACTAGAAAAAAAAAGGTTCAAGAGGAATGAGAAGTTGGTAAGTATACAAGCCTTTATAGGCCGTCGATTTGGGCTTTTTCCGAAATACAACAAAGTTAACCCGAACCTCAATTCTGGTCCTTAAGGTCAGAGCGTTGTCAGCCTGCACCTAATTGAAATGCGACCCTCGCTGATGCTGAAGCAATATGAAGCAGGTCCTCACGGCAGATGCTTGCTCACTAATTGATTTTCTCTTTTGAGTTCTAAAAGTTTCGAGGAATAATAATTGTATTTATCTTTGTTAAATCATTATTCACGATAATTTCAAGTTATTATTTTTGTGATATAAGACAATAACTGAAATAGTGATGACATTATTGCAATAAAATATTTTTGAAGAAATTTTTTTTCTTTTTCTGCTTCTGAATAAAAGAGAAATATGGGAATAGCAAATTTGATTTTAATTCAATACTACAAACTTAAGTTAATTAAAAAGATAACTCCTTTAACTTTAATAAAATTCAATGTCAAAAACATTTATTTTGAAAGCTATGAATAATCAGTCCATATTTCCTTTTGAATTTGTAGGTACGGAGTACAGACCTCCTCCTTTTAATAAAAATTTGTAAAATACTAATAGAAATTAATAACAAGCCTTCTATAAAGTAAGATAAAGGATTTTATTTCCAAGTAGTTATCACACACACATACACACACACAAACACACACACACACATATATATATATATATATATATATATATATATATATATATATATATATGTGTGTGTGTGTGTGTGTGTGTGTGTTTGTATGTGTATATATATATACATATATATATACGTATATATGCATATATATATATATATATATATATATATATATATATATATATATTATATACAGTATATATATATATGTATATATATATATATATATATATATATATATATATATACATACATACATACATACATATATATATATATATATATATATATATATATATATATATATATATATATATATATATATATATATTAACTGCTGCCTATGTTGTTGTTTTTTGCGTTTGAAAACTAAATGATTACTTGCTTAACATCGGTTATTTTTATTTTTTCCACAGCTGCATAAATGGCTACACGACTGAGGAAAACACGTGTAACTGCAGACCATGCTGGGAAGGACCAAGATGCCAACACTACAGTGAGTTTGATTTTTTTAATATAAAGTCTTAGAATTTGATTAACAAAGAATTAATGAAGTTTAAGTTTTCCACCCAACGGAATTCCAATTTTTCAGGCCTTTAGTTTTTTTATTTTCCAAAAACAAACATAAGTTAAATTCATATAAAACTTTGAAAAATAAAAGTGTGCTGGGAAGGACCAAGATGCCAACACTATAGCGAGTTTGAAATTTTTTCAATAAAAAGTATTAATATTCAATTTGCGAAAAATTAATGAAGTTTAATTTTCCGCCATACTGAATACCATTTTTTCAGGCCATTAGTTTTCCCTTATTTATAAAAACAAAAACAAATATAGGTGAAATTTGTATGCAACTTTGAAAAACCAATATGAAGGAATATATGATACATTCGCAAAAAAAAAAAAAAAAAAAAAACTAATAACTAAAATATGAATTCGGCAGTGACCTATGTATCTTTTTATCTATAGGTTTGAAAATCTTGAATAATAATAATAATAATAATAATAATAATAATTTTGCATATAGCATATATTATTACTTACAATATAAAGTTTTAGTCTCTCCCAAATCCATACTAACATGAAAAAATATATTCTATATATTTGTGTTTTATATACGCCATTTTAATGAATACTTGGCACACAGATGAATTTATAAACTCTAATGTTACGAATATTTTAACTCAAAACTCTAAATCTAATCTGCCTAATCCAGTCCAGCGTAGCATTACTTCATCATATCTCTGCAACGGAAGTCATGAAATACAGACTTACATGAAAATGATTTATTAATGAACTAGTTTTCCATGGTCACTGTACGCTCAGGTACAATTGGACGCAGGAATTCCTGTCACACTTCACAATGAGGAAGTACAGTCTGCCACATCCTTACTGCTTGGCGAATTCCTTCATTCAGCCCCACCCACCACCTCTGCCATCCCTGGCTACATCATTTGTTTGGTTATTCATCGTACAGTAAAAGTGTGATACGGTGTACTTTTCTAGAGGGAGGTGCGCCAGGAATTTCTGTATCCAACTGTACAAGCCTCTATTTTTTATGGAATGCTGAATATTTTTATCTTTTATTTATTTCCGTTCTAGTTTATACATTCATATCAAACATTCTCCTCTTCCTCCATACTCTTGACAACACCAAAACAACCGAAAAGTTCTTCGTCACTCAAAGGTTTAACTACTACACTGTAACTGTTCAGTTTCTACTTTCTCCTTGGTAAGGGTAGAAGAGACTCTTTAGCCATGGTAAGCAGCTCTTCTAGGAGAATGACACTCCAAAATCAAACCATGCTGTCTAGTCTTGGGTAGTGCCATAGCCCGTGTAACATGGTCTTCACCTGTCTTTGGTTGAAACTTTGCTTGAGGGTACACACAGGCTCACTAATCTATCTGTTTCCTTATTTCCTTTCCTCAATGCGCTATTTTCCCTTTTGGAGCCCTTGGGCTTCTAGCATCCTGCATTTCCAGCTAGAGTTGTAAGGGTTGTAGCGTACATAGTAATAATAATAACAAAAATGTCATAATAGGAGTTTTATTCCGTTTAACTCAAATATTCTAAGAGCTAAAATATAAATGTTCTTTCTGGTGTTCCTTGCATTTTATGGAAGCTTTAGGAGTTATGCATGTTTTTTAATGGATTGATTTATTAATATCCATGATGATCACAAACAAAGTCATCGAATTAAATATTTACTTTGAAGCTAGCTCCCCAGTCAAGATAAGGTATCAAATTAAATATAGATTTCCCTAATCTTAATTTCAGAAAATATAAATATTTCTCTATTTTTCCTTTATTCTATGATATGCAATTTCCTTTCCTTTATTTTCCTCTGTGCTATAATTTCCAAAGTCAAATACTTTTATCCAACTATTCATGTTGATATTTATTTCATATTATTAGCTAATTAACATATTTCCATCGTCTAGTTTAATATACTGTACATACAGACGACTTTAACCAAAGAGGCCCTGACTGCAATCTATTGAATTTATAGACCAGTTCTGTATTCATGCAATAGAAACAAGTATTCACATATAAATACAGTAACATCTCTTGAAATAAATGTATCATAAGATATTTCTTTCCTATGTCTGAAAGAATTATAATATCATAGTTTAATTCCACTGCATACTCCGTTCTCACCATCTCTGTCTTTCTTCTATTTATCTTGAACCCAACCTTGTGTGATATTTCATGCATTCTGGTAAGCAAGCATTGCAAATCCTGTGGTTTTTGCTAATAAGGACAGCATCATCAACACACTCTACGTCTTCTAATTTCCTATTAACAATCCAGTCCAATCCTTCTCTACCAACTAAGACTGTGCTACGCATTACAAAATCCATGAGGAGGATAAACAACATAGGTGACAACACATTCCCTTGGAGTACTCCGCTGTTCACTGGAAATTCGTTTGATAGGACTCCAATAACATTAACTTTGCACTTGCTATGCTCATGAACAGACATGATTAAATTCTAACCGAGGCCATTTGGGTCAATAGGCGTAGGAGGAGATGATGATGATGATGATGAGGTTAATTCCGTATCTCTCCTGCTCCAAAAAATATATGGGTGTAATTGAATAAATTATTTTCCCCAGTAATTACATGCATAATTTACATTAATACTTTTTTCTTACTTAAAGAAATTGAATACGTATGGATTTTTCATGGAGTTTTTAGCCTTTAAATTTTATAAACAAATAAATAATCTCAGCATATCGTTTCTGCTTATGAAATTTTACAAGTATAGTTGAAATAACTATATAATTCTCACCCTAAATTTCATCAAGGTTTATAATTACAGTATTTCTTATGCCATAAAGATGATAAAGATCAAATAGGATTCAGCATTCCCTGTCATAAAAAATAATCAGAGGTAATTAAACCCTTTTCCTTTATCTTTACAGAGGATTATTACGCCCCACGATTTCTTGTTCACTCCGCAACAGCTGTTATTCCACCGAATGCCACAGGTAAGAACTAATATAATTTCAAGTTTCTATTTTCCTTTGTGAAACTATAAGAGAGATAACTCGAGTGCCATATGTGGATGAGATCATGATGAGGGGTAGATGGAGATGGTTTTGGCATGCTCTTCCCACTCCATAAGAGATATTAGTTCACCAAACGTTCTGCTGGGCTCCACAAGGCACTAGAAGAGTGGGAAAACCCAGGCCTACATGGCTGAGGACGATGAAACGTGAAGTAAGAGATGATGAATGAAGAAGTATTGAATTAAAAGCTCAAAATAGGGACGACTGGCGAAATCTAACCGATGCCTTTGGTGTCAATAGGTTAGGAGATGATGATGATGATGATTTTCCTTTGTATCTGATTTTTCTTTGCAGAAACATTGATCTTTATTTTTCAGTCTCTATTGAATATTTGTATTGCTAGAATAACATAGATTTTACATTTCATAAGGGCTGTCAGTAGCGGAGTATTGATGTGTGGTATAAAAATGGTTTTATCAATGAACGTTCTGTCTTTGTGTATATTTTTTTTTCATATATGACAGTGTGCTTCTATACTAGCTCATAAAGTACTGCCACTTAAAACACACACACACACAATATATATATATATATATATATATATATATATATATATATATATATATATATATATATGTGTGTGTGTGTGTGTGTGTGTGTGTATATATATATAGGTACAAATATATAAGCATATTTATATATATATATATATATATATATATATATATATATATATATATATATATATATATATATATATATATATATATATTATACAATATGAATTTAATAAACACAAACCACTTGCAACCGTAGCACAACGTTATGACCAGAGATAGGACGACCCAGCATAATTATGCTTACATTGAGATACAGCATAACTCACTCCTCTATAAAGTAAAGTCAAATCTCCTTCACCACTGGTTCCCAGCACAGGAAACCTTGGCTAAATTCGTCACCTGTTTTCGTGAGTCCCGCTGGTTTCAACTGCCGCCCTCCCATCGATTTCTGTCTGGGGCCTCACGCGATGGTATTATTTCTCTCGGCTATTCGATGTGGATCTTTATGAGTATTCTTTTTTTATGTTGCTAGAAGTGTTTTATGCTTAGTATGACAGTCGAGAATGTTGATGGTATGTCGATATATCATGTACAGTCCATATATACTATATGATATATATATATATATATATATATATATATATATATATATATATATATATATATATATATATATATATATATATATGTGTGTGTGTGTGTGTGCGTGTGTGTGTATATATGTGTGTGTATTTATGTTTTTGACTGAACGCACACGCTTTTATATGGATTGAATTACATAAGAAACCTATTGTCTTAGTGAAAGTTAATTTACTCCCATATTAAATAAAAGTCTCTCAAATGAAAAAAAAAGCTATAAAACATAAATATTATTCAGCAAATAAATTCAGAAAGAAGAAGAAGAAGAAGAAGAAGAAGAAGAAGAAGAAGAAGAAGAAGAAGAAGAAGAAGATGTAAACTCTGATTATGTATGAGAAAATTTGAACAAAGAAACGAACAATTTCCAACTATCACCTGGAATCTCAATGTTTCAAGTTCTTTTTTTTTAACTAAAAAGATAAATTTTGTGTGGGAGAGAAATCAATGCACCTAAAAAATCAAACTCCTAAACATAGACGGCCAGAGAGAGAGAGAGAGAGAGAGAGAGAGAGAGAGAGAGAGAGAGAGAGAGAGAGAGAGACTTCTCACTAGCAAATGGAAGTAACTAAGAGAAAGCAAGAAGCCTGCTCATATTAACGAGAGTTGTGGAGAAGGGCATAGAATATGATTGAGAGAGAGAGAGAGAGAGAGAGAGAGAGAGAGAGAGAGAGAGTCTTGGATTCATGTCATGACCATGAAGAACTACACTTCTATCATTAAATCAATAAACAATGATTGTTTGCTTAAAGGAAAATTTCTGTACTGCTAATTTATACTGCATTCTGTTCACAATAAAAATCTGTCGTTGAAGATTAACATTTAAATTCGGTCAGTTTTCATGGTCACTCAGAATTTTATACTTGTAAAAACTAGGAAATGTGTAGGCTGCAGTATATATATATATATATATATATATATATATATATATATATATATATATATATATATATATATATATATATACATATATATATATATATATATATATATATATATATATATATATATATATATATATATATATATATAATGTGTGTTTGTACATGTATTAGGCTTTATATTGACATGAGCTCACGTAAACACACCTTACTTTAGGTTAACGGCAGTATTTAAACTCGAGTTCTCATTTACTCGAAACGCCGTAAAGAGAGCAAGAAATGAACTAACCTGAGCTTGGCTGCTTGATTAGAGGCCAGATTAAACTCCGAACGTTCGGGGGCCCAGTTGCAGCAGATACGCATGAGGTACGGCACGCAATTAACATTGGAACGTCCGACCGGTTTGAATGCGGGTCTCTTTAACTCTTCTGAAAGAAAGAAATGGGGGTTAATATAGCTTCACTTGGCTATAAAAACAGAAAAAAAGAAAGGAGAAGACTTCTTGTCTAATCAACAGAGTCTGACAAAGTTGCAATATCCTTCTTTTCGGCCGGCAATAAAATTGCACTTAGACCATCTCTTTACCAGGCGGTATCCTGCCCAAGGGTGATATTACTTCAGCAAGCATCCAACTCGTCCGATCCATTTCAATACGGCTTCGTTATGGGCTGGTGGTTCTTAAAAGAGACGTGGCCCTTGCTGCTTTGGTTAATGTTTCATAGCTTATGGGGTAGTTCATTTACTGAAGTATTCATTTACTTGTTTATCTTATTGAATTATATATCTACCGTAGAAATCGGCTGCCATCTGAATAAATCTCCATGTATTATTTTATTTATTCAATAGTACATTTATTAATTTCCATTTATTTATTTAAGTGGCAGCATTTCTTTTATCTACAATTTTTCTATGCTTAATAACATTTTGAGGTAGTTTTCATTAAATAATATAGGTGAATTAAGTAACCATTGTTTCCATCCCCCCATTAAAAGGTAATAGCGAAATTTGGTTAATAATATTGAAATAAATTTTTTAGATATTCAATTTATAAAAATCACTCGATTATCATAAATATTGTACTTTTTTTATGACCATTCATATCAAATACATTACAGACACAGGTAATTGATGTTATACCAAGGAATAAGGAGAATCTAATTTTTTTCTATTCGACCATTTTTATAACCAAATATACCTAACGGTGAAAAATTAAGAGAAATACCAAATGAAAATTTAAAAAATCATCAAGAAAATAAGACAGGGATATATTAATCCTATTATTATCCTTATAGCTACCTCTCTCTCTCTCTCTCTCTCTCTCTCTCTCTCTCTCTCTCTCTCTCTCTCTCTCTCTCTCTCTCTTTCTCTTGGGTACACTTTTCCTTCCTTAAAATTTAGAAGTTTTTAATAGTGAGATTTCTCTACCTTTATCCATTTATAACCTATCTCTGTCCTTTCTCCATTCTACTCCTTGTACCACAATCCTGATAGTTTCTATATTCTAATCAGACTCTCCAAAGAACCCTTTCCAATCTTTTTCAAACTGGCTGACGGTGTTTGTTTCAAAGTATAAACAACAACAGCCACGCCCTAAATACAAATAGCCACATCAGGCAGCGCGTTCGCAAGAGAGTTAAGGAAGGAAAGTAGAC
The DNA here is from genome assembly GCF_036898095.1 of Palaemon carinicauda. Classification (NCBI taxonomy): domain Eukaryota; kingdom Metazoa; phylum Arthropoda; class Malacostraca; order Decapoda; family Palaemonidae; genus Palaemon; species Palaemon carinicauda. The sequence goes on from NC_090735.1 coordinate 27,616,086, forward strand.
GTGTTTACTTTCACATAAAACATGAAACAGAGATAACTTTTATACTTATCGATTATTATAATCTAAAAGGATAGATAAAAATGTTATACATTTTCTGAATTCCCGTAAACCATAGTAACTTGATGAGAGTTTTAAAAATGTTTGATAATTTATGATTGGCTAATAATTCCGTTAGGTAGAATTCAGTGCTATGTAATTTGCAAAAATGGAGTGTATATATATATATATATATATATATATATATATATATGTGTGTGTGTGTGTGTGTGTGTGTGTGTGTGTGTGTGTATATATATATATATATATATATATATATATATATATATATATATATTTATATATATATATATATACATGTATATATATGTGTGTGTGTGTGTGTTTGTGTGTATAAATATATACACGGTACACACACACACATACACATATATATATATATATATATATATATATATATATATATATATATATGAATCGATATGAATATATATAAATATATATATGATGAACCATAATGTTAAAATGGCACTAAAATTTTATAAGGTACAACGAGAAGTCATGTCGTCTGCAAATTACAACATGCTTCACGACGTTAAAACTACATAATTATCAAAAGAAAATACTTTCTCAAAATAGTTGCAAAAGTAATAATCAAAATTGGATTAATTTCATAGACAATACTATACCATCCGGGAACTACTAAAAGCAAATTATGTTTATAAGAGCCCATGTAACTGAATAGCTCTCATCTTCATATTAGCTACAGTATTACATCAAATAACAGGTACATAGAATCTCTTGGAAAGCCGAGTCATAAGATTATTATTCAGATACTGAAACTAATAGTATACCGTCATGATACTCTTCTGGTGCTTTGTCTACTGGAGATCTAGATAAAGCATCTGCATTACGTATCTTTGATGGAGGACGATATTCTATATCATAATATGCTGCTAAAGTAATTCCCAACGTTGTAGTCTTGCAGCTATTTTATTTCATGTCAAAAATATCAGTTACATTTTCTAAAAGGAAAGAAAAGGGGAGGAGTTGAGAGAAAAATATGAAAGGGAAGTGAGACAGTCCAATATGAATGCCCAATAGATTTATTATGGAGAACTGAGGAAGAAATTGAATAGAATAAGACAATTGATTTACAGAAGATATGGAACGATATATTAAGATTTTTGGAAGAACGAAATGAGTATCTTAGGAGGTAGAATTAGACGAAGGAGAAAAAAAAAATCCAAAAAATAACTTTCTGACCGATCAATACATCTTCTGCAGGAGTCGTGTACCGGGCTTGGAGCACCGATGAGGACCTAGGTCTCACCTGCCCTTTGGGACCAGGTGAGTCGGCGAGATGTCCGTGCGCCGCTGTCACCTACCAGCTGTTCGCGCCGCCCGGCGATCGCCACTTCCTGCTGGATTCCGTCACGGGCCTCCTCACTCGAAATCTGAATACCACCTTGTATCCCGGAGCCACCTACACGTACAAACTCATGGTCCAGGGTGAGTAATTTTCTATTTTGTGAGGGGGGACGGGGATGGGGGGGGGGGGGAGTTCGTTGGGTCGTTAAGGTTATGTGTTGCTAGATTCCCTTTGTAGTATTTAATAATTACTCTTAGTGATTTCGTTGGGATGTCAAGGGTATATGATGCTACATGTCCTTTGTTTTATTTAATAATTATTCGTCTTGATGTTGTTGGGTTGTTGAGATTATGTGATGGTAGATGCCCTCTGAGGTATTTAATAATTATTCAGTGACTTGTCATTGCGTTGTCAAGGTTATGTGATGCTAGATGTCCTTTGTTGTATTTAATAATTATTCGTCTGGATGCTATTGGGTTGTTGAGATTATGTGATGGTAGATGCCCTCTGAAGTATTTAATAATTATTCATTGCGTTGTCGTTGGGTTGTTAAGGTTATGTGATGCTAGGTACCCTCTGTAGTATATAATAATTATTCCTAATGATTTCGTTTGTTTGTTAAGGTTATATAATGCTAGACGCCCTCTGAGGCATTTAATGATTATTCGTGGTGACTTCATTGTGTTGGTAAGGTTAAGTAGCATTGCTGATGCCCTCTATCGTAATTAGTAATTATTCGTGTGATTTCGTTGGGTTGTCACGGCTATGTGATGCTACATACCCTCAGTAGTACAGTATTCAATAATGTTGGTATATTTACGTAGCTTACATGACATTTATTTCTTTTTTATCGTGATTTGGATAGTTTTAATAATCATATGGTTATTTTGGCATGGCTGACATGAAATTTATTTCTTTGTTCATCTACAGATCTGGATAGTTTCAATAACGATATTGAAGGCAATATATTTGAAGCTCTAAGCAGCTTGTCTAATGACTGGATATTGGGCAGCAAAGGGGGAGAGAGAGAGAGAGAGAGAGAGAGAGAGAGAGAGAGAGAGAGACCCCGTCCCTTCAAAGAAAATTGAATATGATTTTATAA
>NC_090735.1:27623556-27656056 GCF_036898095.1 Palaemon carinicauda
TGCATGTATGTATATATATATATATATATATATATATATATATATATATATATATATATATATATGTGTGTGTGTGTGTGTGTGTGTGTGTGTGTGTGTGTGTTTGTTTTACCTGTGTATTTATGTATATAATTATCATTTATAAATTTGTAACATCTCTCCGTTTAACTCCAATTCAGGTATCGTGAAAACCCGGTTAAAACTAGTTTCTTCTATTTAATATTTCGTGTTGATACGGATTTTTTTCACATACTTCGCAAAAAAAAAAAAAAAACGATCACGTAAGTTATATCTTTATCAGATTAAACTAATTACCTAATTACATAAATGAATAAAAAATAAATAAAAACTAGCAATCTATATTTTTTCCTTTTTTCCTCCTTCCAGGTGTCCCCGTCGACGGACGAGCCAGAGACCTCTGGTACGACCTGCTTGACCTAAGGATTTACGTCAGCGTGGATTATATAAAGAAGATTCCCTGGACTTAACTACCACCTGGGATGCGGAGCCCAGTCGACCAAAAGGTGAACCTTGAAGACATGATACATTAACATTGATTTTTTTTTTTTTACGATGAAATATGTCCTTAGTTTGTGGTAGCCTATTGGTAACGAACTTGCTTAACGACCTGTTGGACTGGTGTTCGATACTCGCTCAAGTTCAATAGCTTTTTGTACTGTGTTCAACCTAACCATCCTTGTGGGTTAAGGATGGGGCATTTAAGGAAGCCTATAGGTCTGCCTGCTTAGTAACCAGGAACCATAAATTACTGCAAAGGAATCGACTGTGAGCCAAAGGGTTGATGGCGTGTCGTGAGATGGAGATTTTGTATCAGTTATGATATATACAGATTTATATAGTGTCCCAGTAAATGAGTTGTCATAGCCTCTAACGGGAAGGTACTATGTAGCAGTCCAATAGAGAGGTTGAAGTAATGTTATGGTTTTAGAGGTTTTTCTGAGAGTAACACTTCCATAATCATGTCTCGTAATAAAGATACGTGAAGAGTAAAACTATATCTGACACACCTATAGAATTGATACGTACATTCATACACACACACACACACACACACACACACACACACATATATATATATATATATATATATATATATATATATATATATATATATATATATATATATATATATATATATATATATTTATATATATATATATGTATATATATATATATATATATATATATATATATATATATATATATATATATATATATATATATATATATATATATATTTTTGGGCTCAAGCCATGTCGTCCTGATGGAAGTTCCTATAGGGTAGCTTCCTAGGGTATATTACAACTACGGCGATATTCCCAGAGAATTTACCTTAACCCTGGATAGGTACGGTCCTCGGACACCCCTTTAAGGGTATACTCGGACGCGAACGACCCCGACGCCAAAAAAAATTCTTGAAAAATCAGTTTTTGCAGTAACCTCCTTTTTTCTTTTGCCAAAAAAAACTTCAATGAATGCTTAAAACAACTGTAAAGATAAATACTACTCATCTGCAGAAAAACTATTTATTATAAATATTTTAAAAAATTAAGTAGAAAAAAAAAGACCTGACATAAAAATTCATAAAAAAACGGTTTATACATATATACACAAATCCTTTTAGGAATTGATTCTTGAATGTTTAGGACACATCTTGATGTATTTTGGATGAAGTCAGACCCATGGAGGTGAAGATCTGAAATGAGAAAAAAAGGGTAACTTTTTTTGGCCAAAAAAAATTGTCCAAATTTCATGAATTTTTTTGGGTACCCAAATGAAATAGGAAGTGGCTAATTTTTTTAGGGAATAAACATATGTTATCCTAAAATAGAAATATGTAAAAAAATCTTCATTATTTTGTAAATTACATTTATATCAGGGGCCATATCTAAAGGTAATTTTTTGAGTACTTGGAAATTTTGTAAAAAAATACATATATTTAATATATAATATGATATTTATGCAGGTAAAAATATACCAAAATATCACAAATTCTATAGGGAACAAGAATATATATAGATAGGGCAGCTTACGCTTCGGATATGTCCACAAAATGGCCGCCAACCACACTGACTCAGACTCCCTAATCTGCCACTTGAAATGTAGGAAGGGTATGTCAATTTCAAGGTGTTATTTACTAATCTAATTATTATTGGATATGCATAAAAATTGTATGGTGGGTTGCTGGATAATTGTCGATTATTTTACGACTATAAAATTAAAATTCTGACCCAAAAAAATTTTTTTGAAGGGAAATAAAATCGAAAAAAAAATGTAAAACAATATTTTAGCTAAAAAAATTTGATGATATTCAATCAAAAAAAAAGTAAACAAAATTTTCCGACAAATAAACATCTAGAGGAATCATTACTCTGTGATAGTTCCTTAGTACGTAGTAATTTTGAAAGAATTGGGAAAAAACGAAAAAATGGCAATCACCGGAAAATCGAACACATACCTATATATACGCCATATCTGGCTAAAAAAAAGATAGGCATGGGTAGCCAGATCATCTAGAAACACTTTCCAACACTATAAAAATATATGTTTTGCGACACTACTTGCCAATTCCTTACGGTAACATGACTAAGCAAAAAAATGCAAAACAAATAAAAAGGGGCACTCGTGGAAAAATGGCCATTCTAATATACGGCATTTCAGAAAAAAAAAATTTCAGCCACGTGCTAGGCAAACCATCAAGGCATATTTTCCGACAAATAAACATATAAATGAAATATTACTCTGTGATAGTTCCTTAGTACGTAGTAATTTTGAAAGAAATGGGAAAAAACTAAAAAATGGCAATCACAGGAAAATCGAACACATACTTATATATACGCCATATCTGGCTAAAAAAAAAATAGGCATGGGTAGCCAGATCATCTAGAAACACTTTCCAACAATATAAAAATATAAGTTTTGCGACACTACTTGCCAATTCCTTACGGTAACATGACTAAGCAAAAAAATGCAAAACAAATAAAAAGGGGCACTCGCGGAAAAATGCCCAACATTCTAATATACGGCATCTCAGATAAAAAAAAAAGACATGCACGTGTTAGCCCAACCATCAAGGCACACTTTCTAACACATAAACATGAAAAAAAAATCAATAATATACGGCAATTCCTTACTACGTAGTAAATTTTTACAAATATTGAAAAAAAAACAGAAATTGGCAACCGCAGTTAAATACCCAATATACCAATAACTACGTCGTATCTGACAAAAACAAAATCACGCATGGGTAGCCAGATCATCTAGACACACTTTCCAACATTAAAAAAGCAAAAGTTTTACGACACTATTTCGCAATATCTTACGGAAAAATGACTTGGCAAAAAAATTAAAAAAAATTAAAAAGGGACACTCGCGGTAAAATGCCCGACATTCTAATATACGACATCTCAGATAAAAAAAAAGACATGCACGTGTTAGCCCAACCATCAAGGCACACTTTCTAACACATAAACATGAAAAAAAAATGAATAATATACGGCAATTCCTTACTACGTAGTAATTTTTACAAATATTGAAAAAAAAACAGAAATTGGTAACCGCAGTTAAATACCCAATATACCAATAACTACGTCGTATCTGACAAAAACAAAGTCATGCATGGGTAGCCAGATCATCTAGACACACTTTCCAACACTAAACAAGCAAAAGTTTTACGACACTATTTGGCAATATCTTACGGAAAAATGACTTGGCAAAAAAATGAAAAAAAATGAAAAAGGGGCACTCGCGGTAAAATGGTCCTCGTGGTGATGAACGACATTTTAACTAAAAAAAAAAACATGCACATGGTAGCCAAACAATCCACCAAGACTTTCCACAACTGATAACCTATACAAGTTGCACCATTCTACGACAATTTCATAATACGTAATAACTTTGATAATTATGCAAACTACCTCAGAAGGGTAAACTCGGACGCGAACGACCCCGACGTGTCTCAGAAATCGGGGAAGGAGTACAGCTACAGCAATGCACATCTGGACACTACTAGAGCGTGTAGGGGAGACACCTCCTGCAGGTCGATCACCCACAAATTCAGTCACAGGGGTGAGTCACGTGAGAAAAACCTGTTTTTTTTTGACGCTCGGGGTCGCAAACGACCCACCGTACCTATCCAGGGTTAAGGTACCAGAATTCTAACTCCTGGAGCGAGTATCCCTCGTGAAAGGGATATCGCGACATATCAGAGGACGTATTCTAGACACGTCACATGGCAATCTACATCCTGGACAGAGATTTCGTCTCGTAGGAGGTGATTGACGAGATACGAATTCGGGAAAGAAAAAGGGGGAGCCGCTCCCAAGGCTTCCCTATCCCCCGATTCGTATGCGTGCCTGGCGCCAATCCTGGCGCCATCTGTATTCCTTTTTGCGTAGCTTAACAACTCGGTGTTTTTTCCTGTTTTTCTCGCAAATCTTGGATTTATTCGACTTTTCATGGCTTCTTCGTCTTCGTCGGCCTCTGATAAGTTGAGTATAGTGTCTGTTATGTATAAATGTAGGCTCTTGGTAAAATTTTGAGTGATTAATAGGATTAATCTTTGATACAAGAGCCGTAGCCTACCAGAGGTGTCCTGGACACTGTCGCTCGCTAGGTATAAATTAGTTAGTCAGAGCGACATTCCTGGTTGTTTTGCTTTAATAAATTTTAGCTATTTAGCATTACATAGGATTTCCTTTCGTGCTTAGTATTATTTGGCGAAGTATTCGCCATTCTGGTCTACGCTAGGCCATGTAGCCTAGTCGTTTGGTCCTAGTACTTCATGCATGATTTTGGTTTTTCCGAGTGTAATTAAAATTTTATTGAAGCTTTAGGCAATATTTTATACATTTTAGACTGTGTGGAATATTTCCAAGATTGTATACGTGTGAGTTTCGGTGAATTAGGTAATCGATTCTCTTGGTGCCTAGGCTAATTGCTTATGGAGCCTTAGTATACTTTATCATACTCCCCGGTTGCTTTCTTTTCTTCGGAGAAGGTATGCAATCCCTTTCCCTCTGTTTAAGCCTTGGGCTTATCCCTAAGTGGTTTTTTCCGAATTTATTTTCGATAAAACTATACTAGGGTGTTACTGTACCTTCCTGTTCCTGTAGTTATGGTTCAAGAGGGACAGAACAACAGAGTTTTTAGTCTGAGTCTGTGTTGTCTGGCTTGGGGCAGAGTCCCCCTCGCTGACCTAACACATACAAAGGGAGCTTAGCTCCCTTAGGTCACTACCGAAGGTTTCTGTAGTTACGATTCCTTCTTTTGTGATCTACCAGACTAGTCCTGTTGCTGTTCTCGGGGGAGGATAAGTTCTTCCCTTGGGAGTAGCAACGCCTTCCTTGCTTTGGTGCTCTGGAAGCTGGCAGTATTACTGGCCTTTCCCCTTAGATCTCCCTTAGGCTAAGATAAGTTTCTTGGCTGCGGGTGATCTGTCACTAAAGCAAGGTTGGCAGGACCCTCTTGTCCCTTCCCCCTCTATCTCCGTAATGGCCTAGCCATTACTGTACTGTACCTTGCCGGCTGGCAGAGCTGGCCGGCAGGGGTCTTACTGTACTGTACGTCGTTCTACTTCTGGACCTAGTATAGGTTGGGATGTGGAATTGACTCAGCCCATTGCCGGCCGGCAAGGGTCTTATGTTTTCGAGTGCTGCCCGGTCCTCTCTTGGTCCCTCATCCATGCCTGCCGGCAGAGCTGCTGGCCGGCAAGGGTCTTATGTTTTCGAGTGCTGCCCGGTCCTCTCTTGGTCCCTCATCCATGCCTGCCGGCAGAGCCGGACGGCATTGGTCAAGGAAGCCTGAATTAGTTTCTCCCCTTCCTTATATGCACTCTTTCGGTTGCCGGGCTTGGAGGTTGTGTACACTCTTATCCCGGCATCCATTCTATTTTTCTTCTAGTGCTGTACCTGTCCCGGCTGCCGGCCTATGAGGCCGGCAGCCGGGCAGGTGTAGTCCTCTGGTTCTTTTGCTGCCGGCTGGCATCGGTCTTGTACCTTTGCCGGCCGGCTTATGTCAGTCCTTGTCTGCCGGTCACCAAGAGTGTGGCCGGCAGCTGGGTACTACCTTGTGTAGTTGCTGGCCGGCAGCCATTGCCGGCCAACACTGGCTGTTACCGGCCGGCAGTTGCTGCCGACCGGCACAGGCATTTGAACCAGAGTGCTACCGCCCTATAGCTGTTAAGTAGTATACTTTAAAGCTAGTTGTGGTGTGTGCCGGCCGGCAAAGGCAGGACGGCACACATCCCCCTATACTGTACTAGTATTCTTCTGTATAGCATATACAGTAAGAAGAAAACTATAGTAAAGGTTTTGGTACAGCACTGTATCTTCTAACACTATTGTGTTTTCTTGCACATCCCTTTGCTGTTGCCCTCAGATAGGAAGCTGAGTTCTTCCCTGTCTATTATCCAGGATTTTAAAATCATTGCTTAGGTGTGAGCTCCAACTGTTTCCTCTGGAAACCTTGCATTGGTTACTCTAGAAGAGATAAACCATTTTTGATTTTATTATCTGGAAGGCTGCAACAATGGGTTGTGAGGGAAACACAAGTGTGTGTCTTTCCTTTCTGAATTGTTATGCTATACTATGCATATCCAGTGATACATAGTTCACTTGATACCCATGGAAATTTCTTCTCTTTACAGAAGGACACTCCGAAGTGGGGAAGTGCTTTCTGCAATGTCAGCAGCAAGAACCTCTGCGGACATGAGTTTTGTAGGAGACACGCAGCATACGCTGTCTCCAAGGATGATCTCCGGTATTGGGACCCTCAGGTATGTACTGTGTGCACTAACCTGATTAATGAGACATTTAAATAGCTAGGAAGAAGCTTTGTACCTGGGTAAGGGGCTTCCAAAAGAACACTTCTGGCCCTCATCTTCCAAGTGAGAAGATGAGGGCGTATCCTTTCCCTAAGGCATCAGCTGATGCAGTGATTCCCCAGCCTCAAGAGGAGATCCCCTAAGTTCAGATCCAGGTGGATGCTGAAGTCGCGGTCGCGATGCAAGACATCCAGCTAAATGACAGGATGTCTGATGTGGACGGGTGTCAGGAGGAAGACCTCCTGGCAGAAGCCCAGGATGAAGTTCAAGCCCCTCTACATCGGCCGGTCTCCCAGTAGAGCTGGGACAGGCCCTCTCTTCTATTGTTGGAATGAGCCAACAAATGCAGAAGGAGAATCAGGAGAAGGCGGCTGCAATGGAACTGCGAATGCAGTGCCTTGCAGAATCACATAGGCCCCAGAAAAAGCTCAATGTGAAAGACCTTCCCTTGTGCTCAGATGCTAACCCATGGAGGTAGGCTGAGCACATGCCAATGACGACTGGAAAGATCGTCATCTCGGATAAGCTGGGCTCAGTTCCCCTGGAGGGTGGAATTCTGGCCCAGCAAGGCATCATATCCGGACTGTTATGTCCGGCTGAGGAAGGAACCAGCTTCAAAGGAGGAGACAGAGCCGAAGGAGGTCATAGTGATGGACCATGCTAAGGCTCAAGCTCTACTTTCATCCTCGATGAAAGAGAGGGGCTTCTCTAACTCAAAGGTAGCTGCATTGAATAGGAAGCTCCCTTCCTTTGTGTCCTCGCCTACTAGAGCCTTCCCCCTTTTACAGAAAGGGTTTCTGGCTGTACTAAAAGCAATCGAAGCCGGCAAGTCTTGCCCCTCCCTAAAGGAGTGTAAACTCTTGTCGCTGGCCCTGCCTATGGACCACAAAGACTGGAAGGACGTCCATCTTACGTTCTCAGTGGGAAAGTTGGAGGCTGATATTGCCGGACGTCAGTTCGGCAAGGACCTCCCTAAGATGTCTGATTTTCTTTTGCGAAGTGAGTTCGATACAAAAGAAAGATTGACTGCCTCAATGTCTCTTCAGACTACTCTCGAGACGATGGCAAGTGACCCCAAGGTCCATGAAATGTTCATGGTAGTGGCCAAGCCTCATCTGGCCACAGTGACGAAGGACCTTTATGGCTTCGTCAAGGCAAGGAGAGCTTGTAGGGAGTTCGTGTTTACCTCGGCTACGGTGAGGCACGAGCTAAAGAAACTAATCTCCTCCAACATTTGGAGAAAAGACCTTTTTCCCTACCGACTTGGTCAAAAAAGTTGTTGATAAAGCCGCCTTGGAGAATAGAAACCTTCTCCAGAAGTGGGGCCTTGCTATCAAAAGAAAGTCTTCCCCGGATGAGGGTCCTCAACCAAAGAGGAAGACTATGAGGACTAGGTTTACCGTCTCGGCCAGCCAAGCCTCTTAGACAGCAACAGCAACTGCAATTGCCATTGCCCCCAGTGCCCCAGATCGTGGCACAAACCCCGACCACCTTTCAGTGGGTACCCCAGGCCGTGTCGACACAGTCCACGGCATTCACCCCAGCGTTCGAAGGGCAGTCTACTTCCTTTCGAGCAAAGCCTAGAGGAGCAGCCAGAGGCTCGTCTAGACGCCCCTCAAGGGGAAGGGGATTCAGGGGTGGTCGTGGTCAGGAAGGCAAGACCTCAGGACGGCAGTCCAAGTGAGGTGATACCGGTAGGAGGGAGACTTCTGAAATTTCGGGATCGGTGGACCTTCGATCCCTGGGCCCACAGCCTACTCAAGAATGGACTGGGCGGGAGCTGGTACAGCACTCCACCCCCGTACCTTCGGTTTTTCCAACACTCCACCCCCGTTATAGAGGAGTACGTTCAAGAACTGTTGGAGAAAAAGGGTGAAGCCCATCAATTTCTAAGGGAGGCTGTTTTGTGTTCCCAAGAAAGACTCGGAAAAGCTCAGAGTCATTCTGGACTTGTCGCCACTTAACAAGTTCATAGTGAATTGCAAATTCAAAATGCTAACACTGCAACACATAAGGACCTTACTGCCCAAGAGGGCATAACCGTCTCTATAGACTTGTCAGACGCCTACTGGCACATTCCAATTAGCCATCGACTCTCCCCCTACCTAGGGTTCAGGCTACAACGAAGACTATACGCCTTTGGAGCCAAGCCATTCGGGCTAAACATAGCCCCAAGGATTTTTACGAAGCTTGCGAGCGTAGCTCTCAAACAATTTCGCCTAAAGGGAATTCAGGTAATAGCCTACCTGGACGACTGGTTGGTGTGGGCAGCATCCGAGACAGAATGCTTGCAAGCTTCCAGTCAAGTGATCCAGTTCCTAGAGTACCTAGGCTTCAAGATCAACAGAAAAAGTCTCGACTTTCTCCATCTCAAAAGTTCCAGTGGCTAAGATCCACTGGGACCTTTTGTCACACCGTTTCTCCACCCCGGCGAAGAAAAGGAAGGAGATAGCGGGTTCTGTCAAGAGACTTCAAGATTCCGAAAGGATATCAAGACACGAGCAGGAGAGAGTACTGCGCTCTCTCCAGTTTGCTTCGGTGACAGACCCAGTGCTAAGAGCACAGCTAAAAGATGCAATCGGAGTTTGGAGAAGTTATGCATCAAACGCGTGAAGAGATCTGAGAAGACCAGCCGCTTCGGCTAAGTACTCTTCTCAGGCCTTGGTCCCAAGCCAGACATCTAAAGAAGTCAGGTTCTTCTTCAGCCACCTCCCCCGTCAGTGACGATTCACTCAGACGCCTCGAAGGAGGGATGAGGAGGTCACTCTCATCGGAAAAAAGTCCAGGGGACTTGGTCCAGGCTATTCAAGACCTTTCTCATAAAACTTTCTAGAAGCTAGGGCAGTGCTCCTTACCTTAAAGAAAGTCTCCCCGCGTCATTCGTTCCACATAAAGTGGTGATAGACAGCGAGGTAGTTGTGAGATACTTGAATCGACAAGGATCGAGGTTACCACCTCTCAACCAGGTGATGTTGGCCGTCTTCCGATTGGCGGAAAAGAAGAAGTGGTACCTGTCGGCAGTTCACCTTCAAGGAGTCCGCAATGTGACAGCGGACGCTCTATCCAGGTTCACACCGATAGAGTCGGAATGGTCCTTAGACGCAGGATCATTCTCCTTCATTCTGAATCAGTCCCAGAACTGCAGATAGACCTCTTTGCGACGAAAGACAACAAGAAGTTGCCCCTGTACGTGCCCCGTACGAGGACCCCTTAGCGGAAGCAGTGGACGCGATGTCCCTCGACTGGAACAGATGGTCCAAGATTTATCTGTTCCCTCCTCACAACCTTCTGTTGAGGGTCCTCAACAAACTGAGATCCTTCAAAGGGTAGCGGCAATAGTGGCCCACAAGTGGCCGAACAGCGTGTGGTTCCTCCTGGCATTGGAACTGTAGCTGAAGTTTGTACCACTACCAGATCCAGTTCTGACCCAGCGAGTCCAGAAGTCAACTGTCTGCGCTTCATTACAGAAAACCCGGACCCTGCAGTTCATGATTTTCTCTCCCTAGCGGTGAGAAAGCGTTTCGGGATTTCGAAAGCCAGTATAGACTTCCTTGAGGAATATAAGTGCAAATCTACTAGAAGGCAATATGAGTCATCTTGGAGAAAATGGGTGGCCTTTTGTCAAGGCGAAGATTCCGCAGGAGATCTTGACAGACTTCTGCTTATCTTTTTCCCCACCTCCATGGTCAAGGGTTGGCAGCGAACACGATTTCAGCGTGTAAGTCTGCTTTGACAAGACCCATTCTATATGCCTTCCAGGTCGACCTAGGTAACGAGATCTTTAATAAAGTCCTGAAAGCCTGTGCTAGGCTCAGACCTTCAGCACCTCCAAAGCCCATTTCATGGTCTTTAGACAAGTTCTTCATTTCGCTTCTCTGTTGAGCAATGAAGAGTGTGCGTTAAAGGATTTGACACAAAAAGTTATTTTCCTATTTTGCACTCGCGTCCGGGGCCAGGGTTAGTGAGATTGTAGCCTCTCGAGAGAGGCAGGTCGTGTTCAGTTCCTGGATGGGGAAGAACTGAACCTGTTTCCGGATCCTACGTTTCTCGCCAAGAATGAGTTACCCACCAACAGGTGGGGTCCCTGGAGAATCTGCCCTCTGAAAGAAGATGCATCTCTATGTCCAGTAGAATGCCTAAAGGTCTATCTTCATAGAACTTCAGACTTCAAGGGTGGTCAACTATTCAGGGGAGAAACATCAGGCTCAAATTTATCTCTGAATCAACTCAGAGCGAAAATCACATATTTTATTCGCAGAGCGGATCCTGACAATACACCCGCAGGTCACGATCCGAGGAAAGTTGCCTCATTCTTAAATTTCTTTAATTGTATGGATTTTGAACATCTCCGTTCATACACTGGCTGGAAGTCTTCCAGAGTGTTCTTTCGCCACTATGCGAAGCAAGTAGAGGAACTAAAAGAGATCTGTGGTAGCAGTGGGTCGCGGTGTTAACCCTACTGTTTAACTCTGCGAGGAACAGTGGTCTTAATTGGGACGATTAATTCCAGGGTGAGTGTGTAGTTACATACTGTACTACAAACTAAGTGAGGGCACTGTGTTGCCCATCCAGACTGTTTCATTTCTGAAGGTGAACCTAGCATAAGTGCAGACATGTGTGCCGAGCGTTTCTAACGCTAATGTCATTGATTTGTAATACAGGCTTTTATGACTTTGATACCTCGGTATCTTAAAAGTGGCATCTAATGTTTTTTCTTTCAGACAAACAAGCTCTGTTTACTATCATACTTATGCTTAAAGTTTTGGGTTATCCTCTTCTTATATATATATATATATATATATATATATATATATATATATATATATATATATATATATATATATATATATATATATATATATATATATATATATATATATAATTGTGGTTAACCTGTCTATTTATTGCCTGTCAATAATCTGGTTCTTGAGAACCTTGCGTCTCCTTCACCTGTGTCAATTTATTGGTATAATTGAGCATTCATTCTATGTACCTTATCTGGGATAATTCTAATAGAATTGTTCCTTTATGCAAGCTATGTTGCATTGGTTTTCCTCCTATGCGGATATAAAACCTTTGTCCAATACAAGTATTGTGCGGAAAACTGGTCGATATTTCATATTGACGCAGTGGTCCTTTACAAACTATGCTTTACTTAATATAGGGCGAGACCACTATATTAGCTTGCCTGGTATTCATACATAGATATATGTACTCTTCGAGACTTTTCCAGAGTCTAGTAGGACTCTTCCCTGTAGGGGGCAGGAGGCTCTAACATAGTTTATAGTTAGTTGAAAAGATGTATAACGGTAACATCTTAGGTCTCTAGGTCTAGTCGACCGGGAAAAAATTACCTCCGGGGAGTACGGCACGTTCTGAGAATCCACAGATACAGTAATGCTCTGGTACACTTCCATCAGGACGACATGGCTTGAGCCCAAAAAACGGATTTTGAGCGAAGCGAAAAATCTATTTTTGGGTGAGATGGCCATGTCGTCCTGATGGACCCGCCCTTGCCTTTCTAAGAAAGGGCTGTAGGACCCCTCCCTACATACAGTATCTGTAGCACCTCGTGTACGCTACAAGGAATACAGATGGCGCCAGGATTGGCGCCAGGCACGCATACGAATCGGGGGATAGGGAAGCCTTGGGAGCGGCTCCCCCTTTTTCTTTCCCGAATTCGTATCTCGTCAATCACCTCCTACGAGACGAAATCTCTGTCCAGGATGTAGATTGCCATGTGACGTGTCTAGAATACGTCCTCTGATATGTCGCGATATCCCTTTCACGAGGGATACTCGCTCCAGGAGTTAGAATTCTGGTACCTTAAGGTAAATTCTCTGGGAATATCGCCGTAGTTGTAATATACCCTAGGAAGCTACCCTATAGGAACTTCCATCAGGACGACATGGCCATCTCACCCAAAAATAGATTTTTCGCATCGCTCAAAATCCGTTATATATATATATATATGTATATATATATATATATATATATATATATATATATATATATATATATATATATATATATATATATATATATCAATGGCAGACCTAAGGGAAAGTACCAATGCCCTAGAGACTGATCTTATATATATATATATATATATATATATATATATATATATATATATATATATACATATATATATATATATATATATATATATATATATATATATATATATATATATATATATATATGTATATATATACATATATATATATATATATATATATATATATATATATATATATATATATATATACATATATATATATATATGTATATATATACATATATATATATATATATATATATATATATATATTCATATATATATATATATATATATATATATATATATATATATATATATATATATATATATATATATATGTGTGTGTGTGTGTGTGTGTGTGTCTGAATACTGTTTGCATGTGCATGTAATATCGTATATGTATTAGGTTATGGGTGTCATTTTTATAAATGATTTTGATATATACATTCAGTAACTGCACTATCTAAATTTTAGTTACTAATTTTGACCTTTTTTTCTTTTCAGATTATTGGAAGAAATCAGAGTTCCTGAAGAGGAAGATTCCAATATTTCTCCAAAAAGTGTTTGATGTGATTGTCTTATATCCAGCTGTTCTGTCGTAATAAAGTAACAAAACTTAAGTTCCAATCTTCAATAGTTCTCATTTTCTCTGCTTGAGGATGCCACTAAGATAATCGTGCGTTATTGGGTCTAAATGCCTCATAACTAAAGAAAAACAATTCAAAATAAAATGGATATATTTATAAGAGATGCCACACATCTTCAAATTTGGGTATTGAAATTTCTTTGAAATAATAAAATATCTCTCAAATTTAAATAAAACCTTACAAAAACGTTATCACTCCTGAATTTAATTACAAAATGGTTTAAAAATATATATATATATGAAGTCTTGGGAGCCTGAGTTATTGAAGTGTTTTCAATCACAACAAAACGAAGAAAATAATTCCAAAGTGTCAGTGTTTACCAGTAATGAAAAATCTAATGATTTTTTTAAGAACGTAGTATAGTGTTAGTCATGCAATAAGTCATGTGGAAGTATCAAAGAAAAAAGTGAATATATATTTATTCAAATACATATTTATAGTTTCTTTTTTTTATAACATTAGTAGTATCCATTAGGAATGGTGTCACTGAATATGTGCAGAAAAATAATTATTATTTTCGTACCTTAGAATAACCTAAAAAAAAAAAACAATGATATAAAAAAGCTTAAAGGGGAAGATGTAAACTTTATTAATCTAGATCTACAGTTTAATTAGAATATGGAACTTTTTGTCTGGAATTTGAAAATCACTAATTTTTTATTCTTAGTTTGGCGGTATCTACGAACTTCCAGTCAAATGTGTAATCAAATTCAGACATTGCGTGAAAATAGACATTTGTGCCTTATGCCCTTGCAGATGAACTGAATCAAGGAAACCAAAGCATATGATAATGAAAATAAAAATCTGAAGTCTGCATAGTCGATGAATAAAAACATAATGAAAAAAAAAGTATGAAATCAGAATCTACAGATTTATACACGAGAGCAGTCTCGCTTTTAACTAAACGATTGGCGTAAAAAAAAATCAACATAATTAGGCATCGACTTTACAGACGGTATTAGGGGTAAAACTTTGTTCTAAATTGTATCATATCATTTGATAGAAACTAACTAATAAATATATGAAATAGTCACTATATATATATATATATATATATATATATATATATATATATATATATATATATATATATATATATATATATATATATATACATTAATATATATACATATATATATATATATATATATATATATATATATATATATATATATATATATATATATATATATGTGTGTATATATATTTATATGTACATACAGTATATATGATTGTATGCATATATACATCTAATTTTATGTATATCTGTATAGGAAAAAGTCATTAGTAATTAATCTCTTTAAAATAAGGACGTTTCCTCTTCCTATTTTTGAAGACATAAATTTCTTGAAATGAATGTCAACAAATAGATCATATAGATATACTGTGAAGTAGAAACATGATTGTATATTGATAACAGGTGTGCTATATCTTTACTCTTTGGTTATTCCAGTCGTTATACAGAGGGAGCTATTACCTTCATATCTCTTATTGGATTAACTACTTCCACATACTTGAGTATATGTATACAAACGCGTACACATGCACATACACACACAAACACAGATACACAGATGGACACATACAGACATATATATATATATATATATATATATATATATATATATATATATATATATATATATATATATATATATATGTATATATATATGTACATATATATATATATATATATATATATATATATATATATATATATATATATATATATATATATATATATACATATATATATACACACATATATATATATATATATACATATACATATACATACACATAGATTTATATATATATATATATATATATATATATATATATATATATACTTTCGATTACTTTAATTTTCATATTTTTGGATGTTACCTATACCCATGAAGACCCATCGTAACATAAACATAACCATTACATACAAACATTGAGAAAACAAACATTTATAACTTTCACGGACCAGCTCCAATACTTCTTCCTTCATCCATATTGATATTAAGTCTTTATAAAACACATCTGCTTTTATTTAACAGCCTAATTTCCATTGTCAGATTTCAGCTTGGGGATCATATCAGAGGCAAAGTGATCTGTACTTGGAGTTGTGAATGTAGAGGGGAAAAAAGGTAATTCCCCAGAAATGGAGATGTCATAATTAAACATATCAGTGTAGTGGTTGCTGGTATAAATGTTGTGATTATTGCAAAAAAAGTAAAAAGTACTATGATCAGAAAAAATATTTTTTTTTTTTTTTTTTTTTTTTGGTGAACTGTGTGAGTCATCTTTACCTTCTACGTTCGCCAGTAGAGAAATCTTTACTTTTTATTTTGAATATGAAAGATTGTAGACAATTCTTCAATATGTATTTTAAAACAATAAAGTAGTTTTCGTTTCAACATCCATCTAACATTAATTCCTGCTTGATATTTTGTGCTTTAAAAAGGATTTTTTTTTCTATCTCGACGTTCAATTCATCACATTGTCCGTCAACATATCTTCTTTCTTTACATGGATTTATGGAAATCAAGAAACTTTCAACCTAGCATGGTGGCCCTGACTAGTACAGCTTAGCTGATCATGGCGAAACGCAAACCCTTTCACCACATTATGGTATCCCCGTTCATAAGGGATATATGTATATACTGTACATACATACATACATATATATATATATATATATATATATATATATATATATATATATATATATATATATATATATATATATATATATATATATATATATGTATATATATATATATATATATATATATATATATATATATATATATATATGCATAAATAATATACATACATATATATATATATATATATATATATATATATATATATATATATATATATATATATATATATGTGTGTGTGTGTGTGTGTGTGTGTGTGTGTGTGTGTATGTATAATACCAACAACAAATGTAACTGTTTCAAGTCCACAGCAGATAAAAGGCTTCAGATATTTCTTGGTCATGTCTGGGATTTGGTCACTCTGGGTTGGTGATAGTGGTAGACTTTAGCCCCATCGCTCACAGCAAACCATCCTAGTAAGGTTTGCTAGTAAGGCTACACACAACCACTTTCACCACGTTTGGTATCCCCATTCAGAAAGGGACATACACACACACTAAATATATATATATATATATATATATATATATATATATATATATATATATATATATATATATTTATATATATACATACGATTTCATAGCTTTCTATGCGAATACCAGATTCCTTAGATCAAAGCTAATTACAAGGCCGGAGTCTTAATTATTCGGAAACAGGCAACCATGTTGACTAACTAAATAACTGTACTAATTATTCCTTGCTGAAAAAATAAAGATAGAAAAAATATTTATATAGAGAAAATTACGTATTATAAGGACCATGAGTGAAGTTAAGTCAGATATTCCAAGAAGCAGATAGTGGAAAAGGGAACATAAAAATAATACAACAGAATCGGAATTGGCTCGTAAAGTTGCTGTTCTATATTGCAAACCTATTTGGCATTCAATGAATCGCTAAGTATTGACCAACTTCTTTGATATCGAGAGAGAGAGAGAGAGAGAGAGAGAGAGAGAGAGAGAGAGAGAGAGAGAGAGAGAGAGAGAGAGAGAGATTCAAATAGAACATCGTATGAGTTGTAATAACGAATTAGTCGTGAAAAAGCAAGGAATCATGAGTCTAGAGTAATTACTACTGAAGGGGAAGAGAGAGAGAGAGAGAGAGAGAGAGAGAGAGAGAGAGAGAGAGAGAGAGAGAGAGAGAGAGAGATTTAAATATAACGTCGCAGGAATTGGAACAACGAATTAGTCTTGAAAAAAAGCAATGAATCGTGAGAGTTTTGAGTCATTACTACTGAAGTGGAAGAGAGAGAGAGAGAGAGAGAGAGAGAGAGAGAGAGAGAGAGAGAGATTTAAATATAACATAGTAGGAGTTGGAATAACGAATCAGTCTTGAAAAAGACAATGAATCGTGAGAGTTTTGAGTAATTACTACTGAAGGAGAAGAAAGAGAGAGAGAGAGAGAGAGAGAGAGAGAGAGAGAGAGAGAGAGAGAGAGAGAGAGAGAGAGAGAGAGATTTAAATATAAAATCGCAGGAGTTGGAACAACGAATTAGTCTTGAAAAAAAGCAATGAATCGCAAGAGTTTTGAGTCATTACTACTGAAGTGAGAGAGAGAGAGAGAGAGAGAGAGAGAGAGAGAGAGAGAGAGAGAGATTCAAATAGAACATCGTAAGAGTTGGAATAACGAATTATTCTTGAAATAAAGCAAGGAATCGTGAGAATCTTGAGTTATTACTACTGAAGTGGAAGAGAGAGAGAGAGAGAGAGAGAGAGAGAGAGAGAGAGAGAGAGAGAGAGAGAGAGAGAGAGAGAGAGAGAGAGAGAGAGAGAGAAAGAGAGAGTGCGCAAACGATCAGTGACAAGTTCCTACCACTCACTTCAACTTCCTTACAAGGATGAGGGGGGGGGGGGTTCGGGTTGTTAAAGAAACTTTGCATCGTGATAGTTCCTTAAACAATATGGTATTTTTCTGGTTTGTATCTACGTACCATGAAAGTCATGCAAAATAAAGTTAATGTTTCCAGTTAGGGAAAATATCAATAGGAAAACCATTTCAACTTGATATTCCAAAGCAATAAGTTCCTAGAAGTCATACATTCCAATAACATTAAGAAAAAAATTAAAAAATAGTGAATATGAAGAATAATATAGACAGGATTTCCCAAGTGAGATCACAAGTCGGATTTTTTTATGCAATAGTAAAACACGCAGTGGCAACCTGATGGCCTCGGCATTAGATCATAATCTCAACATTTATACTTCAAAATGAAATTCTTTTTCTATGACATTTCCCATCCCACCAATTTTCTCCTACGGCCGAAACAGCCAAAAGTTGTGAGAAAGAGACAGACAGGTGACCTTTTCTCTTATGTATATAGCAATGATTATAGAGAACTGTTCTTTTTTGGATATATATAGAAAACTATTCTCGCTATTTTCTTTTCTTGGGGAACCATTCTTTTAGGATATATATAGTAGACTACTATCGCTATTTTTTTTCCTGGGCAACCGTTCTTTTAGGATATATATAGTTGACTACTCTCGCTATTCTTTTTTTCTTTGGAACCGTTCTTTTAGGATATGTATAGTAGACTACTCTCGCTATTTTCTTTTCCTGGGGAAGCAAAAGATGACTTACGAAATATACTGAAGACTACTTATAATTAATCAGTAAAAAAATTAAAAAGCCACCCCCCCTTTTTTTATGGATGAAACCTAGAACTTGTGAAGAATTTGGAAAAAAAAATTAATGAATAAGGAAGTAAAAAACCTTTGGAATCTAAGGAAAAGGTTGGAGGATATATTGTCAGGTGGACAGACGAAAATTTTAGTCTGTAAATTCTCACACCGCGTGTCAGTAATTTTCGTATTCCAATATCTATAAACTATTATATCGTTATCTAATAATACAAAACAATATTAAACCATCAATATATACAAGATATTAATAGAATTGAATATAGAAAATATGACTTATTAAACCAAAAATACTTTCCGCTCTGTCGATATTATTGAAAAATTAGTACCTAATTAATGAACATTGTGGAGCATATGTTATATTTTAATTGCATAAAAATAACACAAATTCAATAAAAACTTAAAAAAAGAAAACAATCTAATATAAATACTAAAAAAGAATTTTTTCAAAATCAGACTACTAGACCTTTATAAAAAATGCAAATGTAATTTATTTTTGTAAGAACATTTGGAAATATTCAAGTGCCTTACATAATTTCTCAAGAAGAATGAATATTTCAAAGCCATGTGATACATTCTATCGAGATAACTAGAGGGGTATAAGTAAGTTATTCATTTCTACTCAGAATAACAAATTAACCAATGAAATACGATTTCAGCCAGTGAAGATTATTATTATTATTATTATTATTATTATTATTATTATTATTATTACTAGCCAAGCTACAACCCTAGTTGGAAAAGCAAGATGCTTTAAGCCCAAGGGCTCCAATAGGGAAAAATAGCCCAGTAAGGAAAGGAAATAAGGAAATAAATAAATAATGGGAACAAACTAACAATAAATCATTCTAAAAACAGTAACAACGTCAAAATAGATATGTCATATATAAACTATTAACGTCAAAAACAGATAAGTCATATATAAACTATAAAAAAACTCATGTCAGCCTTGTAAGATAAAAACATTTGCTCCAACTTTGAACTTTTGAAGTTCTACTGATTCATCTACTCGATTAGGAAGATCATTCCACAACTTGGTAACAGCTGGATAATTATTATTATTATTATTATTATTATTATTATCATTATTATTATTATTATTATCATTATTATTATTATTATTATTATTATTATTATTATTATTATTATTATAAACTAAGTTACAACTATAGTTGGAAAACCAGGATTCTAGATACACAAAGGCTTCAACCGGGAAAATAGCACAGTGAGGAAAGGAAAAAAGGAAATAAATAAACTAAGACAAGTAAGGAAAAATTAAAATAAAATATTTCTAAAAACAGTAACAACATTAAATTAAAAATATTTTATATACATAATATAAAAGAATTTGAAAACAACAATAGGAAGAGAAATAAGATAGAATAGAGTGCCAGACTATTCGGTGTATGTGTAGGCAAAAGAAAAATGAGTCATAACAAAAGAGAAGTATATATATATATATATATATATATATATATATATATATATATATATATATATATATATATATATATATATATATATATATACCAAGCAGCCTGAAATAGTATTCAGTCGGTTAATTTGTTATTCAGATTAACAAAAAAAGCTTGCTAAATCCATTTTAATACTTATATTCACATTTACAAATTACATATAATATATATTTATATATATTTATATATATATATATATATATATATATATATATATATATATATATATATATATATATATATATATATATTTATATATATATATATATATATATATATATATATATATATATATATATTTATATATATATATATATATATATATATATATATATATATATATTATATATATATATATATATATATATATATATATATATATATATATATTTATATATATATATATATATAAATATATATATATATATTTATATATATATATATATATATATATATATATATATATATTTATATATATATATATATATATATATATATATATATATATATATATATATATATATATATATATATATTTATACAGTATCCATATATGTATATATATATATATATATATATATATATACTGTATATATATATATATATATATATATATATATATATATATATATATATACAGTATATATATATATATATATATATATATATATATATATATATATATATATATATATATACATATATATATATATATTTATACAGTATACATATATATATATATATATATATATACATATACATATATATATATATATATATATATATATATATATACATATATATATATATAAATATATATATATATATATATGTATATATATATATATATATATATATATATATATATATATATATATATATATATAATGTAGAAAAGAGGAAAACGTTTAATTTTCTTAGCCTAAGAAAGTTGAATCCCAAGATACATTTGAGATGCATGCATTGTTAAACATACCGAAAGTTATCATTTAACTTATTCAACTGTGAATGGATATAACAGCGAAAATCCTTATATGAAAAGCTTTTACCTGTTTAAAGCTTTTACCTGCTTAAAGCTTTTACATGCATAAAGCTTTTACATGCTTAAAGCTTTTACATGCTTGCATAAAAGGCTAATCTAATCTTTCATATGGAAGTAAGCGTATGCAAACTAGTTTGAAAGCTTTAAAAAGCACATTTTGTTCCTCTTTGATCTCTGGTAAAACCATAATATGCTGCAGAAAACTAAATATCCATAAAAGACTTTCCATTTTTGTTATAGATTTTTTTCTTACTGGGCTTTTTAAAGATAAAAAACACCCATTATAAATGATGCATCGCAGTAATTTATAAAGTTCCCTACTGTGATCATGTAAACAATTTGCTGTGCCCAAAAATTTTTTCAATTACAATGAATTTTTTTCTCTTGAAAAAAACATTAATGCGTGCTTTTTTGTATTGTGCGTTGATTAAAGCATTTTCTATTGTGCGTTGTGATGTAATATATATTATAGGAAATTTCTGCAGCGTGCTTCTCTTTGAAATATAAATTCCCTGTCGCAGGCAACTTTTGGCATTTTCAATATTTTTTTTGGAAAAATCAGCAACGTATTTACACGGACTCAAATATTTCTAAACCTGTTTTAGATATTTTTTTACTAACGTATCTTTTCACTTTACAAATTCTGTTAATATGCCTCATTATTTCCAATTACAAACAAAAGTAAGTTATTCACGAAAGAATCAATATACCCAATAAATAATAATCATAATAACAACAACAACAATAATAATAATAATAATAATAATAATAATAATAATAAGTAGAAACTCGGGACGGATACTATTTATGAGATCGGCATTGTCACACGTTTATATCACTCACTATCACGTAGTTCACAGTAATGTTGCAACATTTAACAGCATATTTAAGAATGCAACATCATAGCTATGTTTTTTCAATAGTAATATTACCATAGAATTTGACAGGAGCCGAGAAGCTATGTTTCCAATCAATACCAGAAATATTCATTTGGATATCGAAATTATTCTAGGAACAATTTACTACACCGCCAAAATTAACCATTCAACCCAAACCGAAATAAACGATGGCTGTGGCGTTTCTATAGCATATATCAACCTGAAAATTGGTATGGACAAAGTAAGTATCCATCCCATAAATCCTTGAAAATTTTATTCAGTTATGTGAAGTATTCTACGAGTAATTTACAGCGCCGTCAAAATCGGCCTCCCGAGGATATAGAAAAAGGGCTACGGTGACTTTTCTAAGGCAAGTATCAATAGGAAAATTATATGAATGTAGTTCACATAGCACCAATCAAATCCTGCTAAAATCAGTTGGATATCTGTAAAATTCCAGGAGTAGTTTGCGGGTCCTCACTGATTTTTCAGCTAAAAGACGTCACTTACGAACAAAAGTGACATCCAGGGCGTGCTTATAGCTGGTATGAACAGGAAAATTTCAGAAACAAAACTTATACAGTATCTATATATCTAAATACTCCCTAAAAATTCGTTTGAATATATTTATTGGTATAGGAGTTATTGACCCCGCTGCAAAAACATCACCACCACCACCCGGCGATGATAATAAATGGGAATGATTGGGCTATCGGTTGACTGGGCTCTGGGTTGGGTGAGATTCGTTTGCGAAAATTTTGTCATTTCATATAAGGTCACTCACTTCGTTCGCAACAATGATAATAATAATAATAATAATAATAATAATAATACCTTAACGTGGTGAACAGGCTTGTGTACTGCCCTGATTAGCAAAGTTGTACTAACCAGGGCCACCTATAGTAGCTTGGGTTGCTGTGAGTGATCAGACTAAGTTTCCCACCATAACCTATACGCATTGGCCAGCGTGGTGTTTAAAACTGGTCAAACTTCAGACATGAATAAAGACATTTTCGAAGCCTTTGTCCTGCAGTGGACTAGAAACACCTTTACCACTGTACTAGCCAGGAAGCTAGTATGATGTAGCTACCATTCGTAGGCCTAAGTCTAATACTCTCTTTTATTTTGAAATATTTCAAGGGAGGTTTACCAACCTAATAAATATATGCAGACGTTTTAATTTTCATAGTTTGGTTGTGTTATTGTGCTCCTGATAAGATCCAACAACGACTAATTACTTTCAAACATTAATTTATTTTATGTGTACAACATTAATAAGAGTATGTGTAAGTATGGCTAGAAAAGAAATCCATGTGTACTATGCTAGATTCTCAGATATCTAGGTTTGATGACAGAGATACTACATTCATATTCTTTTCATACCATAAATGAGTTTGATTTAGTAGTAGTAGTATCTGCTTATCAAAGGGTATAACCATATTCTTTATGCTTAAATAATAATAATAATAATTTTAATAGTAATAATAATAATAATAAAAATAATAATAATAATAATAATAATAATAATAATAATAATAATAATAATAATAATAAAAGTGAAACGTAAATAAGCATCACATATTGCGATAATCAAAAGCGTTTAGGAGCAATTAAGAGTTTAATCCAGTTCAATTCTTTAGCTATGGTAAGCAGCTCTTCTAGGAGAAGGAATCTCCAAAATCAAACCATTGTTCTCTAGTCTTGGGTAGTGGCATAACCTCTCTACCATGACCTTCCACTATCTTGGATTAGAGTTCCCTTGTGTGAGGGTATATTTATTTTTTTTTCCTCCTTTTTTTTTTTTTTTTTTTACATATGAAAGATGTAAACTAATGTTATTGTTCTTAGTATATATATTTTATTGGATTATTTATTACTTCTCTAGTAGTTTTTTATTTCCTGGTTTCCTTTCCTGACTGAGCTATTTTTTCCTGTTAGAGCCCTTGGGCTTGTAGCATCTTGCTTTTCCAACTAGGGTTGCAGCTTAGCTTATAATAATAATAATGATAATGATAATAATAATAATAATAATGATAATAATAATAATAATAATAATAATAATAATAATAATAATAATAAAAGTGAATCACACATTTTGCGATAACCACAAGCATTTACGAACAATTAGAGTTTAATCCAGTCCTACTCTTTAGCTATGGTAAGCAGCTCTTCTAGGAGAAGGACACTCCAAAATCAAACCATTGATCTCCAGTTTTAGGTAGTGTCACAGCCTCTGTACCATGGTCTTCCACTATCTTGAATTAGAGTTCTCTTGCTTGAGGGTACACTTATCTATTTCCTTCCTATTTTTTTGCTTCTGAAGTTTTTATAGTTTATATATAAAAGATCTAATCTAATGTTGTCACTGTTTTTAGTATATTTTATTTTGATTGTTTACTATTTCTCTGGTAGTTTTTTTTTTTTTCTTGTTTCCTTTCCTCAAAGTGCTATTTTTCCCTATTTGACCCCTTGGGCTTTGAGCATCTTCCTTTTCCAACTAGGATTGTTGCTTACCTTGTAATAATAATAATAATAATAATAATAATAATAATAATACGATAACGGGCTACAGATTTACAAGAGCCCGCGCTTGGCCAGAAGGGCCACGCAATCTACAACAACTTTAACCTTCTTTCCTGCATCGCTTCTGTCCTGAGGTGGAGAGTAATCTAAATGCTATGTATGTTTAAACCGCACAGCCAAGTTCTTTTAATTCTGGGTGAATATCTTTAACTTAAGGGTACCTGACACTTGCACGCATTCGTGGCACGCACTGGCACGCATTGATGTGCGAACTCGCGTGAACAAGTCGTGAAAATGTCGTGAACAGTGCTGGAACTTGCGTGCCAGAGCGTACCAATGCGTGCCATGCATGCCCAGAACTTTGAAATGTTTAAAGTTTGTGGCACGCATTGGCACGCACAAAAAAGACGTGAAATAGTCGTGAACGATGCGCCAACTGGAGTGAACTGGAGTGAACAGTGCGGGAACTGGCGTGAACTGGAGTGAACGATGCGGGAAGTGGCGTGAACTTTATAATGAAGATAAACAAAAAGGAAACGAAAAAATTAATGAAAAGGAAAGAAAAATAAACCTAATAAATTTTTATATATGCTGTTTTAATGTGAAAAAAAATGATATTTTATTTCAAACTATTTCTATAACTTTATAATGAAGAGAAACAAAAAGGAAACGAAAAAATTAATGAAAAGGAAAGAAAAATAAACCTAATAAATTTTTATATTTGCTGGTTTAATGTGAAAAAAAATTGATATCTTATTTCAAACTATTTTCATAACTTTATAATGAAGAGAAACAAAAAGGAAACGAAAAAATTAATGAAAAGGAAAGAAAAATAAACCTAATAAATTTTTATATTTGCTGTTTTAATGTGAAAAAAAAAATTATATCCTATTTCAAACTATTTCTATAACTTTATAATGAAGAGACAAAAAGGGAACGAAAAAAAATAATGAAAAGGAAAGAAAAATATAAACCTAATAATTGTTTATATTTGCTGTTTGAATGTAAAAATAAAATGATGTCTTATTTCATGCACACACTTATTTTCCTCTATTACCAATCAATAGCCAAAACTTTTGTTTTAAATAAAAATGAACTGAAAAATAAACCCAAGAATTTTTTAAGTTTGCTGTTTGAATGTAAAAATATAATGATGTTTTATTTCATCAACATACTTATTCTTCTTTATTACCTTAAAATGAAGAGCAAAACAAATTTTTTCTGTTTGCTGTTTTAATGTAAAAATAAAATGATTTCTTATTTCAACACACTTTTTTTCTCTATTACCTTAAAATCAACAGCCTAAAAACTTTTCATGTTTGCTGCTTTTAATGTTAAAATAAGATGATTTCTTAATACTTGTACATATTTTATGTCTGCTATTTATATGTAAATCAAATGCTTTCTTATTGAAACAAAAATAAAGGGCCACAAAAAATACAAACGAAAAAGATACGTTTCTTCTCCTCAATGCAATGGTGTCTCTGACAGAAAGCATTGTTGTCTCTTCCGAAGCCAATCCAAGAATGTCCTCGGGTTGGAGAAGCCCCGTTTTTATATGGAGTGGCCAATTCGTGAACTGGCGTGAACTGGCGTGAACAATGCGAGAACGATGCGGAATGATGAGCGAACTCGCGTGAACGTGTAGTGAACTTCTCGTGAACTACGCGTGCCAATTCGTGCCATCGCGTGAACTTGTCGTGAACGTCGCGTGAACGATGCGCGAACTGGAGTGAACTGGTCGTGAACAGTGCGGGAAAAACACCAGTGCGTGCCAGTGCGTGGCAAAAATGCGTGCAAGTGTCAGGTAGGCTTTACTCCATCAAATGAATGAATTTAAATCCCCATTCAAACCGAGTGGATGAGAACCAGCCGAACACTTACAGTCAGTCCGGCCGGACCTTTAAACTAGGACCGTAGTCCTTTATATTGGGGTCCAAATAAAAGCCGGTTTAAAGCCCTCTTTCAGAGTTTTAAAGGCGCGGGCAACCAGCGGAGACTTTACTCTTATGACGTTTGACTTTTTATTAAAAAAAATTTTAGCTCTGTATTTTTCTTATATATGGTAGTTCTTTCGGCCATGAAAGGGTATTTTCATAAAAGAAAACACTTCTTGTATTTTTCCGAGCATAAAATCATATGCAGCATATATTCCGTGTTCTACTTATCAGCAAGCATTGTAAAACCATGTAATATCTTATTCTTTTTGTTTTGTGTGTTCATTAAGAAGGATAATCAGAGGAGTCAAGGGGCTTCATACTCTACTGTTTTAAACTAAGGAAAAACTTTTATTTTTTCGAGAAGCAAATAGTTGATAATGTTTCGACCTTGGAACCTGTCTGTGGCTCACTTCAATTGCTGCTCCTTGACATTCATCGATCATTTCGAAAAAAAAATGATTGATATATTATTCAGCAGTTAAAAATGAAACTTAAATACTTCGGATTGAAACTCTCTTTTGCAGAATAAAACATATTGTTTTTCTTTTACTTCATTTGCAATCTTTGTCTTTGAACTAGATTCAATATGTAATCAGAAAACAGAAATGAAATCATAAAAGAAGTATTTATCATTGTCACATGCAATACCTATGTTTTGGGAACAAAGGTCGCATGACTTGTCTGGATTAAAAACGTAAGCTATTTGTTGAATCATAACGCATAGATAATTCATAAATAGAAAAAAAGAAGAAATATTTAAAATGGAAATTGTCATATGAACATGTTACAAATTTGCTTGTCATTTAAATCTTTATGCCTTTGTTTTCTTCTGTAAAATCTAAGTCAGAGATTTATGAAATGTGTTTATATAATTCATAAATAAAACGTTATTTAAAATAGAAATTGTAACATTGGCACTTTGAGGATTTGATTGTTATTTTTTATTCTTTTGTATTTTTTTTTAAATCTAAGAAATAAGATTTTTGTAATTTATTTAGATTATTCATAATTTAAAATATAATTCCTAACTGACAAGCAAAAAGCCTGGTGAAATAAAGTAGGCCACTTTGCTATATTCATACAAATCTCAATTCATTCAGCTGAGTGTCGTTCCTCATAACTAAACCATTGCTATTGATGGCGTCTTCATTCAGTGTTGACACTTGAAAGAACCTACGCAGTGGAGTGCGTACATTCCACACCTTTCTTTCTCTACTTAATTGAGGCAATTAGGTTGGAGGTAGTGAGACTCTTTGCACTTACCTGTCATGACCTGACAATGATTTTGCAATTTATAGACGGAGTCTAACTTTCTCCTTTTAGTAAATTCTTTTGTCAATGGAAAATCGTGATTTCTTTTTTTTTTCATTTATTTGTACAGCTGCCAACCCACCTTTCTGCATTGACTTGTAAAGAATTTGGTCATTGGGAATATATATTTACTGCTTTCAGGAAATGTTAATTTTAACTTCACTGAATGCGAGTATCTAAAGAATATAGGCTACTGCATATATATATATATATATATATATATATATATATATATATATATATATATATAATATATATATATATATATATATATATATATATATATATATATATATATATATATATATATTTATATATATATATATATATATATATATATATATATATATATATTCATATATACATATATATATACATATATACATATATATACATGTATATATACATATATATACATGTATATATACATATATATACATGTATATATACATATATATATATATAATATATATATATATATATATATACATACATACATACATATACTTATATATATATACAAATATATACACACACACATATATATATATATATATATAATATATATATATATATATATATATATATATATATATATATATATATATATATTCTTAAAATGTCTACTGATATGGAATGGGAAGTATGTCAGAATTTTAAATGGACAAAAATACTACAAATCATAAAATCTGACATTTATAATTGCTACTAATTATACCGAATCAATATGAACGTGACGAAACTCACTTGGTGTCTTATCATGAAACTAAATCCCTTGATTTGCATGAAAAAAAATGTATGATTTTAATTCTCCGAAATACGTCATGTCACATACACAGAACTGCAAACACACGTGCACACACACACACACACACACACACACACACACACATATATATATATATATATATATATATATATAAATTATATATATATATATATATATATATATATATATATATATATATATATATATATATATATATATATATATATATATATATAGAGAGAGAGAGAGAGAGAGAGAGAGAGAGAGAGAGAGAGAGAGAGAGAGAGAGAGAGAGAGAGAGAGAGAGAGAGAGATAACTAAATATCGTCAAGCAATACAGCACAACTAACGGAGAATTCTAAAAGGAAAAAAAAAAAGAAAACTATACTTACTCCAGCCAAATGCCTTCCTTGGCCGTAAGGAAACTATCACAGTTTATCTTCTTACTTCTAAAGTATCAGTTCGTGACAGTTTGTCCTTTGAAATTTAAAAGGTCACAAAAAATATTCGGGGAATATAAGGAGTTGCCGATATTTTAAAAGATGTCCAAGTAAATGTCGCTTGGTCGTGTCTTATCTAACACACGAAAATGAAATTTAGTTTTGATTTTTCTTTTAAAAACGAGATGGTCCCAGTGAATAAAATATATTTTGCGGATGGTAATTATCTTATGAATATTATCCAAAATTCATAAATAATCATTTAATAGTTTTAAAGACAATTAACTAAGACATTCAGTCACATGCACGAAGAAAGGATGGGTTAACATAACTTCTTTTAAATTCGGAGAACATTAAAGTTCAGGAAAGCCCTAAAGATGGTTGAATCTGCTTTATCGCCTTCGTTATGTGGAAATTTGTACATTCCTATATACCTAAAGATGTATGTTATCCATATATTATTATTATTATTATTATTATTATTATTATTATTATTATTATTATTATTATTACTTGCTAAGCTACAACTCTAGTTGGAAAAGCAGGGTATTATAAGCCCTGCGGCCCCAAAAGGGAAAATAGCCCAGTGAGGAAAGGAAACAGTGAAAAATAAAATATTTTAAGAACAGTACCAATAAAATATTTTAAGAGCAGTACCAACATTAAAATAAATATTTCTTATATAAACTATAAAAAATTCAACAAAACAAGAGGAAGACCATGGTACACAGGGCAGGGCACTACCCAAGACTAGAGAACAATTGTTTGATTTTGGAGTGACCTTCTCCTAGAAGAGCTGCTTACCATAGCTAAAGAGTCTCTTCTACCCTTACCAAGAGGAAAGTAGCCACTGGATAATTACAGTGCAGTAATTAACCCCTTGGATGAAGAATAATTGTAGACTGATTTGATAGAAATAACTGGTGTCGATGAAATTTAATACCAGTTTCTATATTGCGGATGAAATAACTGAAAAATATTCAATCTTTTCTTATACGTTAATGTACTACAGACTAAGTGAAAATAGGTTAATTTCCCCACGGCTTTAGATCCTCTATACAAAGAGTAGGTAACTGTTTCCAAAGAAACAGAAAAAAGTTCCTCGAAAAACATCAACGAAGACGAAAAGTTTAGCTGAGAACTTTTGCACAAGATCGATTGGGATGTGTTTGGTTGACCCGCAGAGATGAAAAAGAAAAAGAAAATCCTTTGGACAAGAAATCTTGTGGTTGAAGCTGATAAGTTTCTTTGTTTCTTTTTAAAGAATTGGAAACACAAATATAACTCGGAAATGTATTAGAAACAATTAATATATTTTGGAAAATGACTTCAAACGTGACGCTGGAAATCTAAACTTATTAATTGAAGTTCTTTAGCTTCCTTACATAGAAGTTCATTGACACCGAAAAATAATACGAAATACGACTGAAGGATGTTGGATTCATTATCATCATCTCCTCCTACGCCTATTGACGCAAAGAGCCTCGGTTGAATGTCGCCGGTCGTCTCTATCTTGAGATTTTAATTCAATACCCTCCTTTAGTCATCTACTTTACGCTTCATAGTCCTCAGCTATGTAGGCCTTGGTCTTCCACCTCCTCTAGTGCCTAGTGGAGACCAGTTTAAAGTTTCTTGGGGAGTGCGAAGAGCATGTCCAAATCATCTCCATCTACCCCTCACCATGATTTCATCCACATATGGCACTTGACTAATCTCTCCTAGTTTCATTTCTAATGATGTCCTGCTATTTAACTCCCAATATTCTTCTGAGGGTTTTGTTCTCTAATCTACAAAATCTGTTGGATATTGTTTCATTGTTATACCGCGACTCATGTTCATATAGGTTTATGCATTAAATATTAATCAATACGTATAGTTCATTTTTCACATAAGTAATTAAAAGCAAATGGAAGTCATAAATAGCAAGAAACTCAAGTTCAAGTAACAAAGTAGAGTACAATTGCTGTTGAGAGAGAGAGAGAGAGAGAGAGAGAGAGAGAGAGAGAGAGAGAGAGAGAGAGAGAGAGAGAGAGAGAACATTTCAAGTTTCATTTCCTGGTGATGAAAAGTTCTTAAAAATCGTTTTATGATTATGTTTAATCTGTTTCATCCTCTCGAGTTACCTTCTATTTCCTTCAAAAAGAAAAAAAAATCATAGGAATTTGCGTATGGCAGACATACTTACGCAAGACACATTATCAATTAAGAATGATTCAACCTACACGAAAATCTTAAATACCAAATGTTGACCTTTGAAGAAATAACAAGATATACAACATTATCATGTGAATATTTGTTACTGAAATAAATCGCTAGATTTAGATGTTAAAAGTAATAAATCCGTCCGTACCGAAATTAGAAATAATTTGTAGAATCTTTTTCCGCCCAAATTTTTACAAATTTTAGAATGATGATGAAAATTTTCATTATTTGTAAAGTTCCTAGCAGTCAGAACTCTTCTTGTTACATTGATAATGACTGGAATAAGTTTTTGTTCATATTTTCAAATATTATTTGTATAAACATTCACAGCATACAGTCTTGCGCAAAACATTTTTGCATTTCACCACACTTCTCATTATCAACGAGCCCATAATGTATTCTAACAATGAAATAATACACTATTTACAAAAACTCTGTAAATGAATTTTCTATCATGATATAGAGAATTATCAATGTGCTTTTCATATGAAATAGGGTAACCAGAAATAATTGCCTAAGGTGTTCACATTTTCTAATACATTTTTTATAAAGATTACTTTTCATATTTAAAATATGCATGGGATTTTAAAATAAACTATATTTTATGAAATACTTTAAAGTACTAAACATAAAAAAAAAAATCACCAATAAAATTAAACTCGAAAGTTTAATTGAAAGTTTTAAGTTTTGATAAACAAAATTAAAATGGAAAAACAGATCTACGTGCTATTTCAGAAATTGAAAATGATGAATATCATTTGAAATTAGCAAGCACTATTTGATTTAAATTTCTTTTGAATAACTGTAATATATACTACTGTATAGTGATTTTCAGTAGCTAAATTCGCGAATATTTTGTATCATTGCGATAGACTTTCAATAAGAATTTAATGCCATGTGAAAAATTCATAAAATTCTAATTACTTCATTCAGCGGTTCCTTTGCTATGTTAAATGTCTCTCTATAACATAAATTAATTCTTTATAAGGATTCTTTAGATATGCAAAACCATCAAGTAGTTTGAAATAAAATAACTCAGGATTGCGGTGGCCTGGTGGAAGTGTCCTTGCCT
>NC_090735.1:27661056-27663556 GCF_036898095.1 Palaemon carinicauda
AGACCAATGGGTGGGGCGAGCCGTTGACCACCTGCTCGAGTACTGCACCAATAGCGACGTCGCTGGCATCGGTGGAGAGAAGGAGAGGGGCATGTGGGATAGGAAAAGTGAGAGCCGCAGCAGTTGATAGGGCCTTCTTTGCATTGCAGATGGCAGTATCTTGAATGGGACCCCACTTCAGGTCCTTTGGCTTGCCTTTGAGGGAGGCGTAGAGGGGAGCAAGAGTGGCGGCAATGGCTAAAAGAAAACGGTGATAATAGTTGATCAATCCCAAGAATTCCTGCAGAGCTTTGACGGTCGAGGGCACGGGGAAGTTCTGAACGGCTGCTACCTTCTCAGGGAGGGGGTGGACACCTTCAGGAGTATTGCGGTGCCCTAAGAACGACACTTGTCGTACCGGACTACAAGGCCGTTTTGTTGCAGGCAGTTGAGCACGATGCGCAGGTGACGGAGGTGTTCCTCTTTTGAGGAGGAGAACAAAAGTATGTCGTCCACATAACATACACAGAAAGGGATGTCCCCTAAGATGCCATCCATGAGACGTTGAAACGTGGGCCCCAGCATTACGAAGGCCAAAACCGGAGTAATTGAAGGTGTATGTACCAAACGGAGTGGTGATGGCAGTCTTGGGGATGTCTTCTGGGTTCATAAGCACCTGATAATACCCCTTCAGGAGATCGAGCGTAGGAGGTCACGTCGGCAATGTTTAGGAGGGGGTAGTGATCCGGTTCTGTTTGCATGTTCAGGCGCCTGTAATCCCCGCACGGACGGAGGGAACCGTCTTTCTTCAGAACGATGTGTAAGGGTGACGACCATGGGCTGGAGGCCTTTTGGCAAAGGCCCATTTCCTCCATTTCGGCGAACGTCTGTTTGGCGGCTGCCAATCCTTCCGGTGCCAGACGTCTGAATTTTGCGAAGACTGGGGGTCCCGTCGTCTTGATATGGTGATAAATACCGTGCTTGGCAGAATCCGTGGGCGTTTGGCGAAGTTCTGGACGGAAAACTTCCGGGTACGACTTGAGGAGGTGGGCGTAAGCATCCGTGGGTGTGCTAATGGGGAGAGCGAGGTTAGAGAGGTTGAAGAGGTGTCGACAAGTACGAGTCTGCGTTGACCAATCGTCGGTGGGCGACATCGACCAGAAGGCGGAAATGATAGAGGAAATCCGCACCGAGGATTGGCATTGTGACGTCAGCAAAGAGAAACTTCCAATTGAATTTACCGTTTCCGAACGATAATGTGAGGTTCTCGTAACCGTAGGTGGGTATCGCAGATCCGTTGGCAGCTACCAAGCGGACGTCGGCAGATGTAGACAGACTACGTCGTGTCTTGAAAAGTTTCCTTGGCAAAAGAGAACGACAAGCAACCGTGTCTACCAAAAATCGCACGCCCGTTCCTGCATCATGTAAAAAGAAAAGATTAGAAACACGGGAGGCCACCGCCATGAGCGATGGCCTACTCACACGTTTTTTGGCCACTGACAATCCTCGGCACATTTCTTTGCAGTTGCCCCCAATCTGAAGTGGTAGTAGCAAAACTGCGGCGGATGGGAGGTAGTAAGTGGCTGTAGAAGTCGTTTGTTGGGGCGCGAGCGATTGGTGGGTGGTGGGCGGCTTTGTCTCTGCTTCGGCACGTCACGGTGTGGGCGTGTATGTCCTACGGCATTCTTGTCAGCTTCGGTTGACGTTGAATAGGCATCCTCTTCGTCAGGGGTGGAGGCGTTGATGGATGTCTTGAAGTGGCTGTCCATAAGGGCGTCGGCTTTGGTCATCAAGTCCTTTATGAGTAAACTATCGACATCGGGTATGGCAGCGCGTATAGGTCCGGGTAAACGGGGTATCCAAAGGGCACGAAGTAAGTTCACCCCACAATGAGAGCCGTCTGCGGCAGGTTGAAGGCGAGCGATACTGGTCATTTCCCTGAGGGCAAGCGAAGCCCTTTGGTCCCCCAACGGTTGTAGCTAAAGCTGAAAAAGCTTTGCTACACGGGCGGCTGGCGACGGCGAGTACTGCTGCAGAAGGCATGTTTTGAGGGCGTCATACGCTATTGGGGTGTCTCCTTGTTCACAAAGCCAGTCGGATATTTCCGGGAAGGTGTCCTCGGGTATCGCCGCGAGAACATAATCTGCTTTGGTGGTTGAGCGAGTCATGCCGTTGATGCGAAACTGGACTTCTGCGCGCTGAAACCAAGCAAACGCCTCTCCGCTGGTGAACGGTGAAAGTTTCAATGGGGCAGCCGCAGCGCCAACTGCTGTAGAATCCGTCATAGTACCAACGATGGAGGGGCGAGGGGGGTAGGGGTGGAAGGCGGTGGGAGCGAGTCAACTTCCGGGGTAACCAATGTGACGGTGCCGAGAGAAAGGTTGTGAACTCAGTTGCTTTCACACTGCTTTTGGGTTCACAACCTTTCTCTCGGCACCGTCACAATGTCATGAACTGACATTTCTAGGCTTTTTTCCTGCAGTGGACTAGAAATAGCCAGATTTTTTGGTGCTGTATATTA
>NC_090735.1:27683556-27698556 GCF_036898095.1 Palaemon carinicauda
AATAAAAGTTTAATTTGAATGGTACCTTCAATTAAAAACCTTTTTCTATATCATTAATTACACACAATAGCGCAGTTGTTTGTGTTTCAAATAACCAAAGTCTAGAAAATTAAATTAAGGCGTCATATGCAGTAATATTGATTATTATTATTATTATTATTATTATTATTATTATTATTATTATTATTATTATTATTATTATTGAATGCTTTAGTACCAAACTGCCAACCTTTCAAGGCTAAACAACACAAATCTCCTCTGTCCTCCTACACCTGACAACACTGAGATTACCAAACAATTCTTCCTCACCCAAGGTGTTAACTATTGCAATTTAATTGTTCAGTGGCTACTTTCTTCTTGGTAAGGGTAGAAAAGACTCTTCGGCTATGGCAAGCAGCTCTTCTAGGAGAAGGACAGTCCAAAACCAAAACATTGTTCTCTAGTCTTGGATCTTCCACAGCCTTTTAGTAAACCGGGCACATTACTCTATTTGATTTCCATTCCCTTATTTTTTGAAGTTTTTATAGCTTAAATATATGAAAGATATATTTTAATGTTGTTGATGTTTTTGAGATATTTCATTCTAATTGTTCATTACTTCTCTTATAGTTTATCTATTTCCTTTTTTTCTTTCCTCACTGGGCTATTTTTCCCCTTTGGAACCCTTGGGCTTATAACATCCTAATACTACAATTAGGGTTGTAACTCAGCTTGTAATAATAATAATAATAATAATAATAATAATAATAATAATAATAAGGTAATCATTTGTGGATAGGTTACTATATTTCACAACACAAGTCTCATTCCTTATATTGCCCAGCTTGAGTTTTATTATATTCTTTTCCTGGTTAATTTGGAGTCCTTCACATTTCCTCGTATTCCTGCTCAGGTCTTCTTACAACAAAGGTCACTTGCCTCAAATAGACCATTGGATGGACGTCCATGATTAATTTACAAATAAAAGAAAAATTTAATCATTCAATTAAGTTATTTTTAGTTTAATTTCCAAAAGTATGAAAATATTATTAAAGTTTAATATTTTCATTTCAATATCATACGTTAGAATCTATCACTAATAATGAATCATTTCTTTTACTCTAAAATCTGCAGCAATCGAGAAGGCGAGTAATGAATCAAAAAAATAATATTGACCTTTGTAAAAGGATTAAACAAAAAAACAAAATCCCTTAATTTAATTATACATCTCTCTCTCTCTCTCTCTCTCTCTCTCTCTCTCTCTCTCTCTCTCTCTCTCTCTCTGACTATAGCTATATCTCCTATATCTGGACTATGAACTCGAATTAGTATTCAAACTCTACATTTGGAATTAGAGTTTCCAGGTGAAAGTAAAGAACATCTCTTTTCCCAGAACTGAAAAATAAACCAGATTATCTATTTCCCGGAAGCCTTGCTTAATGCAGACGATTATTCATTTAATGTCTTTACTGCAAAGTAATTTGATATGTATGACCTGTAACAGTTGACAACAGTTGGAATGATAATGGTTGATTAAACACAAGCGAACTATCTAGAAATGGTGCTCGTCTAAGTAACTTTAATAACAGTCAACTTATTCATCATAGCTTCTGAAAAAAAAAAACTCTGAACAAAGCGATAATAACCGAATGCTGTTTATCCTTTACAGTTCTACAGTTAACTGTCGATATTTTGTCGGGATTAATAGTTTTTATATTTTAGCAAAGCCCTAAAATTTACAATAATGTTATGAATGATAATGTTAAGCATCCTTGACAGCCTAATAATAATATTATAATTAGAAAACAACCAGATATACATTTTGCATCATTCTATCATTCATTATATATATATATATATATATATATATATATATATATATATATATATATATATATATATATATATAATATATAGTATATATATATAATATATATATAATATATAGTATATATATAATATATATATATAATATATAATATATATCTATCTGTCTATATATATAATATATTATATATATATATATATATATATATATATATATATATATATATATATATATATATATATATATATAATATATTATATATATAATATATATTATATATAATATATAGTATATTTATAATATATAATATCTATCTATCTATCTATCTATATATATACATATATATATATATATATATATATATATATATATATATATATATATATATATATATATATAATAATAATAATAATAATAATAATAATAATAATAATAATAATAATAAAATACAAAGATATACGACTTGATAACCAAGCTTCGCCGTATCCTAGGATTTATATTCAAGGTTATTGATTGCCTGTGATTTTTCATTCTAGCTATCTCATATCGTCAAATCATATCAATAAACAGTTATTGCAATTTGGGTCACGATACTTAATATTTCAGTGTTTATCAATTGAGACATGGAGTGAAAATTGTTGACGCCGGGGAATGCTCACTTCGAGCTGATTTCAGTAAGTTGTTATTGAATGGTTTGTTTCAATATGATTTAGATTCATGAATCTGGTCTAGAGGCAATCAAACTCATATATACACAGTAATAATATACATATACTATATATATGCATATATATATATATATATATATATATATATATATATATATATATATACATATATATACATATATATATATATATATATATATATATATATATATATATACATATATATAAATATACATATACATATATATACTGTGTATATATATAAATATACATATACATATATATATATATACTATATATATAAATATATACATACATTTATATATGTATATATATATATATATATATATATATATATATATATATATATATATATATATATATATATATATCTATCTATCTATATATAGATATAGATATAGATATAGATATAGATATATATATATATATATATATATATATATATATATATATATAGTATATATAAATATATATATGTATGTATATATATAAATATATATATATATATATATATATATATATATATATATATATATATATATATATATATATATATATATATCATATCATATGTAATTCGGCCAGTCTCTAGGACAGTGCCCTGCTTGATACCGCAATGTCACTGTCCCTTGCCTCTGCTATTCTTGACCGGCCTTTAAACCTTTAATGAATATACTACTTAGGACACAGATTAAGTGTTTCCCCATGAGACCAAAATTAAAATAAATATAATCAAGGGATGGAGAGCTTTTATTAATATTTTTTTGTTTTTTTAATGTCACACTCTCGATAGAGAGAAGCATTTTATCAGATTGTCCTACCAGTATTAACTTATGCATCAGAAACTTGGAGCCTTACTAAAGCCTTAGAAAATGAACTAGTTACAACTCGAAGAGCTGTGGAAAGAATTATGTTTGGAATAACACTTAGAAACAGAGAAGGGGCATCATGGATACGAGTGTTAACTTAAGTAGACGATATTCAACATCATGTTAGAGAAAAATTGGACATGGGCAGGACGTATAGAGATAATGACAGATAATGCATGGACATTAAGAAAAATATAAAAGGTCCCTAGATATTGGAAAAGAAGCAGAGAAAGAAAGAGAAGATGACGCATTGACGAACTAAGAAAGTTTGCAGGTGTGGACTGACAAAGAAAGACCATACATAGGCAAAAGAGGAAGGACACGTCTGATGCCATTGTTCTGCAGGGGACTAGTACCGGCTGAGGATGGTAATGTATATATATATATATATATATATATATATATATATATATATATATATATATATATATATATATATATATATGTATATATATATATATATATATATATATATATATATATATATATATATATATATATATATCCATATATATACATATATCATATATATGTATATATATACATATATATATACATATATATATATATATATACACACACACACACACACATATATATATATATATATATATATATATATATATATATATATATATATATATGTATATATACATATAAATATATACATACATACATATATATATATATATATATATATATATATATATATATATAAATATTTATAATATATATATATATATATATATATATATATATATATATGTATATATATATATATATATATACACATATATATGTTTGTTTGTTTATATACACTGTATGTGCGTATGATTTATTGACTATGTAAAGGAACCCTGGAATAAAAAAAAAAAGTCCATATGAAGTAAAAAAGCAAGGTCAGCTGTCATCAATTTTTAATTGAAATCTAATTTCTCTCCCATCAATAACTGAATACATTTCTGAGAATGGAACGCGTTAATACAAAAAGCAATGCGGAGAGACATGTCAAACTGAAGTATTTAAGTATTCATACGAGGTAAATCTTCAATAATGAAGATATCTAGAAGATCTAAAAGATCTCTTTCTCTCTCTCTCTCTCTCTCTCTCTCTCTCTCTCTCTCTCTCTCTCTCTCTCTCTCTCTCTCTCTCTCTCTCTCTCTCCTCCTTATGAAAAAAATTAAAGTGAAAAACAATGTATTAAACCCATTTGGTTGTTTTTTATTTGAAAAATTTTTTTCACCTGCTATATTCACATAGCAGTTTTTGTTAGAATGACTGTCTCTATAAACATCTATGGATTACCTTCAGTTCAGCTCTACTCTCTCTCTCTCTCTCTCTCTCTCTCTCTCTCTCTCTCTCTCTCTCTGATGAAAGAAATAATGTATTGAACCCATTTCGTTGTTTTTTTTTTTTGTTAAACTTACTATCACCTGAAATATTCACATAGCAGTTTTTGTTAGAATGACTGTCTCTATAAACATCTATGGATTACCTTCAATTCAGCTCTACAGTCTCTCTCTCTCTCTCTCTCTCTCTCTCTCTCTCTCTCTCTCTCTCTCTCTCTCTCTCTCTGAATGTTATGTCATATTTTTTTTTCTCATTTACTAGCATAAAGACAATAGGAATAAGACCAACGTGACTTGCATGACTACGAATATAAATCAATAGATTTAACTCATGCTGTTTCTTTGCTTAGGTTTACTACTACTACTACTACTACTACTACTACTACTACTACTACTATAACTACTACTACTACTACTACTAATAATAATAATAATAATAATAATAATAATAATAATGTTATTTGTATCATTATGAATAATAGAAAGAAGTTATTTCATTAATGAGAGCAACCTTCTGTGACTCTTCTCATTCTCTTTTAAGTTCTTCATATAATTAGCTTTTGTTGTATATAAATAGAAAAATAAATGTGGATATTAATATTGATATTAATACTAATATTATTATTATTATTATTATTATTATTATTATTATTATTATTATTATTATTATTATTATTATCATTATTACAAAAATATTCGCTATTATTTTTATAAAATGTTAGGGTATGAAATGAAAGGAAATGGTTGGCTGGCCCAAATCTTCCACTGATTTCCAGGTTCAAAGCAGAGAGACAAATGATCGATCATCTTCTCCTCTGCCTTCATCTTCCTCCTCTTTCTTTCTTTCTTCCCATCAACCCCAACCCCCATTGTCCCCTTCTCTCAGTAATGCTGCTCCTACTCATCCCCCTCCTCCTTCTGCCTCCTTCTCTTTGCCTCATATGGAGAAGATGAATTCTTTTCATTTGATTTTCCTTCATGCATTTTCCTTACATTTTCTAACCTTAAGGGGACAATCTCTTCGTTTTGTCAATTTCTTTTTAAAAGTTTTAAAGGTTCACACGCCGCTCATGAATTCCTTCATGCATTTTCCTTACATTTTCTAACCTTAAAGGGACCATCTCTCCGTTTTGTTATTTTCCTATTAAAAGGTATAAGGGTTTAAAGGCCACTCATCAATGGCTGAGGAAAGGGACAGTGTCATTGCCCTACCAAGCAGGACAATGCCCTAGAGACTGACCATATATATAGTACATATGATCAGTGCCCAAGCCCCCTCTCCACCAAAGCTAGGACCAAGGAGGGCCGGGCAGTGGCTGCTGATGACTCAGCAGATAAACCTATACAGTAGGTTCCTTCAAACCCCCTTCCTTAGCTCAAAAGAATGGTGACGCTGCTACGACCAAAAGAACTAACGAGTTTGAGCGGGACTCGAACCGCAGTCTGGCGTTCACCAGCCATGGACGTTACCACATCGGCTACCCCAACTCCTATCGTGATACCTTTCTCTACGTTAATCTCACGTGAAAATTACGGCGTTGAATAGGTCTCTCTTTCTAGTCTCCTTGTATCCTTAAAAGATTTTTTTTTTTATTTATATCATTTTCCTTTCCATAATATCCTCCTCTACGTTAATCTTCTGTGAAAATTACGACCTCTTTCTCTTATCTTCGTCTTCATATCTACATGGATATGCCACCCCCAACCTGCCAGTCTGCTTTTATCTCATTATTTTTTCTATTTCTCTGATCATCTCATTCTCCGTGATGAAAGCCCGACTTCAATCGTCCTCTCCTTCGGGGAGATTGTGTTTGCAAATCGTCTGGAAAGGAATCCCATCTGCCATTCTTCATCCAAGAGACACATCTGTGCCAT
Organism: Palaemon carinicauda; assembly: GCF_036898095.1. Taxonomy (NCBI): domain Eukaryota; kingdom Metazoa; phylum Arthropoda; class Malacostraca; order Decapoda; family Palaemonidae; genus Palaemon; species Palaemon carinicauda. Next base: position 27,690,146 of record NC_090735.1, read on the forward strand.
GGCTTTCTTGGGAGGAAATCTTTTGTTTCTCCTTAATTACGAATAAGATCCACAGATGGGTTTTCGCTGATTTTCTCCTCAATACATTTAATTGGTGGTTTATAATAGATTCTTTCAGGCTTTATATATAACTAACACGAACGCTTTTATTGTTTTCATGGTTTAAAATCCGCTCGTGAATGGCAGAGGCAAGAGAGTGACAATGCCCTAGCTATCAGGACGAGGCCCTAGAGACTGACCATATTACATAATATCAGCACTCAAGATCGTCTCCACCTAAGCTTGGACCAGGGAGGGAAAGGCAATGGCTGCTGATAACTCAGCAGGTACATCTATTGGTTCCCCAAAACCCCTCCATACTTCGCTTAAAAGATTGGTGAGGTTGCAAACACTAAAAGAAACTATAGATCTTGAGCGGGGCTCGAACCCCAGTCCGGCAGAATGCGAGACACGGTTGGACGTTTCCGATAGTTTTTTATAGTCATTACATGTAACTAACACGAGCTTCTTCATTGCTTGTGTATGTTCACGTGAATGCGTGTGTCCGTTTGTATATTATCTAGTATGCGATATGTTGCGTGTGCGACTTTTCATGTTCGCTGTCTTGCAATATGTAGTTTTTTTAAAGGATTTATTTACTAAAAGAAAATCTAAAAAAAATTTCTGAAATGAAGGTTTTCATTGCTCTGTCTTTCACCAATGAGATTAGAAGGGATTAGTTAATCATAATCGCTTATATATCGTATTATCGAGGATACTGTTGTCTGAGATTAATATAGCATTGCATAAAGGCTTACTGGTCCACTGAGAAAAAAAGTTCGAGGAAAATGAAATGGGAAATTATTCTTTCATCATATAGGACGGTTTTAAATCCTTTTAAACACTTAACTCTTTTTCTATTTCTAATTAACTTTTTCTTGTCCTTTTTACAATGAAACGGTTGTTTATCAATAAAAACAATACATTACTATTTTAGAATAGGAAGACAGCCTTTAAATTCTATTCTGATTAGGATTTTTGTTGTTTGATATAATTTTCAAAATATATTTTTAGAAAGAATAAAATTCCTAAAAAGAAACATAATATGGCGTACATAAAAGCATCCTCGTCTTCCTTTGATTTTCATTTTCATTTTCTTATTTCTTATTTCTTATCCTCCTCTTCGTTTACCTTATGAAATAATTTTTTTTTCCATTTTCTTCCTTCTACATTCACCTTCAATTCACCTCAACGTGATTGAGACAGGCTTTCTTACCCTCGCTACCATCCACCCACCCTTTTCTTCGACCGCTTCATTTTTTCCGACTATTTGCCTCCCCTCCCCCCACTCTGCACAAAAGGCTATTTCAGCTGATGAAAGCCCGGCCCCAATCGTCCTTTCTTTGTGTTTGCAAATCGTCCGGAAATTATTCCTATCTGCGATTCATCATCGATGCGACTCATTTGAATTACAGGTTTTTTTTTTTTTTTAAATTACGAAAATTATTCCGAACTGTGTTTGCTCAGATGACCTCCTCATTATAGCTAATTGCCGATTTGAAACTGAATGTGTTATGGTCATTATATGTAACTGATACTTATTTCTTCTTTATCTATGTATGTTTAAGAGTCGCTTCACACGCGCGGATTGATACCGCGCGGAATAGAGATCAATGAAGATCAATGAGGCCCTTCACACGCTGCCCGCTCGGAATAATTTCCGAGCGGCAGTGATTTATAGTCGGGTACACTGCTAATCCGCGCGGTTCCATTATAGCGGCTTAGAGAAGCTACGAGGGCGCTCGGGGAAAATCCTCTGGCTTGAAGTTCTGCCTCCCAACGAGCAGAAATGTTTCCGTACGGCAATAACCGCTCGTGTGAAACTATCCTACGTGTATGCGTGTGTCGTGAGATTGGTTTCTAATATATGTGTATTTTGTGCGTGTCTGTGTTCTTGTTTTCTAGCATGTAACATGTCGTTTTGCCTCAATATATATATCGTATTTTCGTTACTATAACTGTGTTATATTGCTATCGTATAGTGAAAAAGGCTTATTGACCAACTGATGAACAACGTTCGAGGGATGTTATAGAACACGAGGTAACCTGAATATCCCTCTTCCATTAAATAATACGATTTTGAAAATAAAACTTTAATACGATTATCTACTTACTGTTTTGTCATACCATTAGGTCAAAAGATCGTATTCGAATTATATTATAAAATTAGTAATATACCAAAGGTTTTGACATTATCATTATCGGAGGAATAAATGCATAACATTCATTTCTAATTGGGATTTATATACTATTCTCAATTGGGTTTTAATATATATTTTTTCTTTAAAGAAACCTTCAGCAATAAAAATGTTATAAGCTGGAAGAACTAAACCTCGTGTGGTAATTATACACCATTTGTTTCGTGCAAATCTTTGTGCATTCACTATTGTAAAACATCTTATAAAAAACTAAGAATATTATGTATATAATTTGTATTATGCAGGAATGTATTACATTTGATTTTCTGCATTTGTTTAATGAAATTACGAACAACGTATTCTTTTACCAGATAGCATTACCTCTTTTATTACAGTTCAATCACAACGAATATACCGAGGTATTTTTTCCATTAAGTCTATTTTTTTCTTAATATAATAACTACTATATTCGCTTTCTGTGTTTCACTAACTTATTTCAGATATTAATGGATTCGGTGGTGAATAAAATGAATAAGTGAACTTTCGACCCAGAAAATCCCAATGCCTGAGCATCCGTGCTTTAATACCAAACCCAGGCGTGAGAAAACGATCATATGAAATTTTGGATGTGAAGAATGTGCAAAGGAGATTTTGAAAACGTAAAAGTGGTGCTTGAAACTAACCATAATACGTTTCGGCCGTGAGAAAATCAACGCGGGAAATTTCAGTTGTGAACAAGGGTGAGATTTTTGGCGTGAGAAAACGAGCGGGTGACAATTTGTGCTTAATTTCGAGGGAGAAAAAAAAAGAAAGAAAAAGGGTGTGTGTATATAAAACATAGGCCACTCATGAAGTTTATGTGACGTGACATTTTCGGTGTGCAAAAAAAGATCTCGTATGATTCTGGCATAAAAACGAGCTTTTGCGTTCTTCGGCGTGAAAAGGGATCTTGTGAGATATTAGGTAAGAAAAACGAGTTTGTGAGATCTTTGGTGTGAAAACCAGCTAGTGACTTTTTGGCAGGGAAAAAGAAGCACTTAAGATTAAAACAATAACAAACGAGATTTTGAGACTTTGGGTATGAAAAAGGAACTTGTGAATTTTGAATGTGGATACACGCTCGTGAAATTCTTCTGTAAAAAAAAAAAAAAAAAAAAAAAAAAAAAAAAAAAAAAAAAAAAAAAAAAAAAAATAACAGGGTCTTGAGTTCGAAATTTTCCACGTGAAAATGAAGCTCGTGAAATTTCAGGCATGACAAATTAGCTCCTGATTTTTACAGTAGTTATAAACGAATATATGAGCTTGCGCATATGTAAAAGCAAAAGAGCATGTGCGAATTGGATAAAACAATTTCCAGTTTACGATATTTAAAGAACAGCTTGACAATGAATGAGGCATCATTTGTATTTTATCTATATCTGCATCCTGCTTTTTAGGGTAAACAAATGTTTGCTTAGGTATGTAAACAATGGAATTTCAAGCAATATTGTGTCAATAATGTTACCAAAACATTCGACATTTAACGTAGCTAACCAAATGAATATCATTCATAGCTTATCATGCCAAACAGCCAACCATTAAAACGTTCTTTCATTGATGTTAAAGTCAGAGTTCTCCAAATTATAAGATAGTGGTATAATCAGAGAACAAACTATTAAGATATACTATTGTGAGATAATAATAAAAAGGTTTGCATGGAATAAATTCCAGATAAGCACCCATACCATTCGGTCACAATGACATGCAAAAGAACACACTCCGGAAACCATTCCTATACCGATAGACGTACAAGCGAGTCGATCAATTTTGAGAAAATGTAAATCTAAATGAAAAATTACCAAACATTATGGCTCCCTGAGCACAGTAAGTCGACTATTATGAATCGATGCAAGGAAAGACATTAGACCTTTTGAAAGAACCCGTGTCTTTAGATATTGATGTATTATCGAAAATTATAGCGTGTTACACACAGAGGTCTAGCCTCAAGCATACTTGTTTAGGTAAACCTTCCCATGCATAGCTGTGTGTGTGTGTAATCTCAATTATAAAAGTCAGAACTAGCTTCTTCTAAGTGGGGAAGCCACGCGCGTGCGCGCACACACACGCACACACACACACACACACACACACATATATATATATATATATATATATATATATATATATATATATATATATACATATATAAATATACCTATATACATATATATAAGTATATATATATATATATATATATATATATATATACATATATATATATGTATATATATATATATCTATATATATATATATATATATATATATATATATATATATATATATATATATCTATATATATCTATATATATATATATCTATATATATATCTATATATATATATCTATATATATATATATATATATATATATATATATATATATCAATATATATATATATATATATATATATATATATATATCAATATATATATATATATATATATATATATCTATATATATCTATCTCTCTCTCTCTCTCTCTCTCTCTCTCTCTCTCTCTCTCTCTCTCTCTCTCTCTCCTCTCTCTCTCTCTCTCTCTCTCTCTCTCTATATATATATATATATATATATATATATATATATATACATATATATATATATAAACACACACACATATAGATACATACATACATATATATATATATATATATATATATATATATATATATATATATATATATATATATACACGCACCTACTTAAAGTTCACAATATTTTCTATATCAACAGTTTATAAAAAGTTTCATCCTTAATCATAAGAATACTATATTTATAAGATATAAACACAAACCCCCATAGGAAAAACTTTCTATTATGAATTAAAATATTGTTAGTGGGGTTGCGGGTAAAAATAGAGCTTTTGATATATTGAATAAAAGTGCATTCCACTGTATCTAGATTAAATAGCTTTTACCATAACACAAGCAAATAAACTAAAGGACATAGCATTTGAAAATATACCATTTTATTTTAGAGAGTAAAAGTAGTTAAATATTTTTTCTTTCTTTTTTTTTTTTTTGCAAATACGTGTTAAAATAATTTCTTCCTAATATATTTTGAAGTTTATTGTGTTTCCAAATCCGGATATGACAACAAAAACGAATCACGGAATGACAAACGCTCAATTTTTCATAATTGTTCTCATTATTTGTATAACGATTTATATTACTTGATTGTGTTTGCTGTTTAATGAGGATACCATTGGATAGTTGCAATGCAAAATGAATAAAAATGTTCATAGACTAAAGTACTCCAATTTTCTTTTTTTAATTCTTTACATTTTTTTTATCAGTTATGATGAGTCGATTTACCCATAGGAACTACTCTACGACAAACTAATTCTGTTTATAACAGTTGAACCATGAATATCTCTTTAATAAAAATTGGCACAAATATATTCATTATTACTTTCGTAAAATGAAATGCAAAAATAGTATCATCACCTCCTTGAGACTTGCCAAAGAGCTAAAATGCCTGGAGACTATGAGATCTCAACCTCATGTTCTTCCTTAATCTTTTATCTATCTAGAAATATCTTATTCATATATATATATATATATATATATATATATATATATATATATATATATATATATATATATATATATGTGTGTGTGTGTGTGTGTCCATGTACGTATCTGTGCGAATGTATATATATGAGTTATATATACAGTATGTATGTATGTACGAAAAGACTACAGTAAAAATGTAAATATAGATTGAATCCTGATCTTGAAGAAAAAACATTTTTCCATTATGTTTTATTTTTTATTTTATTTTTTTGCATCTGAGCATCAAGACGTCTCCCTTTTTCTTTTACGGGCGCGCGCGCGTGTATATATATATATATATATATATATATATATATATATATATATATATATATATATATATATATATATATATATATATATATATGTGTGTGTGTGTGTGTGTGTGTATGTGTGTGTGCGTGTGAGTGTGTGTGTGAGTGTGTGTGTGCTGAAAGGTAGTCAGACTTCACGTTTGTTTAGTATTTGTAGGTTATGAAGAACCATAAAGAATATTGGTAATGAGAAAAATACTTGAGTATATGACAGAATCAGTAACAGCTTCTTAAGATGGTGTGGACGTGTGGTGAGAATAGAGAAAATTAGGTTGCCGAAAATTATCTATCAAACAGGAAAGAGGATAGGATACAATCGTTTTGGGAAATGGTTTATGAAAAAGTTTACTTCAATATTCAGTAATTGAAATATTAATTTTGATCGCCTTGTTAACTCTCTTTCTTTTTCTCATTCTCTCTCCGCCTGTATAGATTTAAATATCTGTTAACAAACACAACCCTGTCAAGTATCACAGCTTTGTAACACAAAAAATAATGCATTCTGATACTTAAGTTTTGTTTACATATACGGTTACACTCTCTTCCCCAAAATACTATTCATGTAATCAAGCGAACAAAGTTAAACACAAGAGTAAAAATTTCCCTCACATGACAAAGAGACTGAATTAATTAGAGAAGAAACAAGTCAATGTAAATATTCAAGAAAAACAATTACACAAATGCTACTGTATCTTATTGTAATTTCAACAACTGACGAATAAATAATGTGTTCAGGTACGACTTACATTTGCATACAGTGAATTCCACGTAAATAAAGCAATTTTAATCTCCTTACATGTAGTGGACGTATGTTAGCATTACTCTACGACACCATTTCCTGGCCGGACTTGAAATTGCAAGCCTATTTTGATTTGAATTGCGTGCAAGAGAATTGTCCAGGTGAAGCCAGGAAATAAGTCATTTACATTTTGTCTGAAACTAACGGTAAAATCAGTTCTGATCAGAAATTAAGTTTTAATTTCAACACCGATGGATATTACATTTCAACTTTTACAGTTTATATTCATCTATATTTCCACCTTGCCTTTCTCGTATTGCTATATAAAATCTAATTTATTTACTTTTACTTGTTATATAGCTATAGGAATCATTTTAATATCCACATTGCGTATGGGATATATTTTATAACGGACGCTCTGATTTTTCTTTCGTACGTCATTTGTATTAGATTTGTTTCATTGCCTATGTATACCAAAAACAATCAGTTTCGTTTATCAATATAAATAGGAAATAGATTGGCAATAAACCATCTTCGTGAGATATTAAACAGACGCCTTCAAGTTATTTAGAATGCTTTAAAAGTGTTCATGAATTTGGTATATTAAGCTTATATTCAATTCCTTTTACGAACATGGAAACGTGGTATAAAAAATCTCACTCCTAATGGTATTTAATCATTTGATAAAAACTCTTTACTCATGATCAATACATTCATTTTCCTTAAGTAAAGATTTTACATTATTAGTTTTCCATTTTTAGATTTATACATAGCTATACATTTCCTAATGCTTTACTTTAACTTATAATTGGCTACATTCAATCTTTATATAAAATTAGAATACATTAGTAAGTAATTTACATATCTTTCATAAGAATCTTTCTATGAATGCGTCAAGGAAGAATTTATACGATTAAAACAAAAAGCCACTAAATGAGACTAACACGAGTTCAAATTGAAACTAGGGCTAAATATACTCAACCTTACTTCCCAGCTTAAAATAAATACTATCGCCTTCTATCTGGTGATTAGAAATGCCGCTAAATATGCACGAATTATTAACTATTTCGCCTTGACACATAACATTTCATTTTAATCACATCAAATTGTCAGAGAAATCTTTTTCGTATTTCGTTCTGAAATCTATAGAATTGCTCTCCAGTTTTTCTTGCCTTGTGTTAAAATGCCCTCAAGTAGCACCTTCCTCAATTAAGATTAAAAATAAATATAAATATATGTATATATGTATATATATACATATATATATATATATATATATATATATATATATATATATATATATATATATATACATATATATATATATATATATACATATATATATATATATATATATATATACATATATATATATATATATATATATATATATATATATATATATATATATATATATATATATATATATATATATATGTATATGTATATATATATATATATATATATATATATATATATATATATATATATATGTATATGTATATATATATATATATATATATATATATATATATATATATATATATATATATACATATATATATATATATGTATATATATATATATATATA
>NC_090735.1:27703556-27708556 GCF_036898095.1 Palaemon carinicauda
TAATAATAATAATAAAGATGTTTTAAGATCTATAATTTTCTAAAATACTATAGGAGTCATTATAGAATGAAGGATTATGGTGTATGACTTGCTTCACGTTCAAAAATTATAATAATAATAATAATAATAATAATAATAATAATAATAATAATAATAATAATAATAATAATAATAATAATAATAAAACGCAATATCTATCTAATACCCTCCTAAGTTTTCACCCATGAGAAATCACTGGAATAAAGGTTCCATTGTAAAGAATACGTGAAGAAAATGACTGACAAGAACCCCATCTCTGAATTGGAGTCAGTCTCAAATACTGCTTCATCCACATAAGGAAGACTTTCAGTCTATTATTGTGGCTTCTCTCTTTTATCTTTCCCCTAGAATGGGTCACCAGCAATGATCTTTCAGACAGTATCTTGACATTTTAGATTCGGACTGGCCTTCTCTGGAAATTTCTTTCTTTCATTTAAGGCGACCAGAAAACTTCCAGTCTGTCTGGAAAAGATTCTGGTGGAATCGTCTGGTGGGGGAGCCTTGGTAATGTTATATACAGTATGTAGTGAAATATATATATATTTCATAAATACGATACTACTTTACTAAGGAGGATTCTATCAGACCCTTTTAAATAATATATTCAGTGATACCATTTCTGTTAATCGATTTTCATATTGATATTTTAAAATACGAAAAAAATGTGATAAATAACGAAATCTAATTGTCAGGGCTCTCAATAAGATGGTTTTGCACTCACATATTTTTGTACTTTTAATATATAAGATAAATAGAAGGAAGATAGTGATGATGAGAACGGAATATGCAATTGGATATGAAATAACATTGGAAGGAGAAAGTATTAATAAGGTAAAATCATTTAAATATTTAGTTAACAAGTTAGAATCGTTTAAATATATAGGAACTAGGTTCTCTAAAACAGGGTCTTTAGAATTGGAGTTTAATGAAAGGTTGAAAAGGCAAATCAGATAATGGCTAAGTTAAATAAAATTTGGATATCTAATTGCCTGAAAATACATATAAAAATCCGACTATATATCAGTATAATGAGATCAGTGTTACTTTATGATCATGAATCGTGGTATAACAATGGAACAATATCCAACAGATTTTGTAGATTTGAGAACAAAGCCCTCAGAAGAAAATTGGGAGTTAAATGGCAGGACAAGATTAGAAATGAAACTATAAGAGATATTACTCGAGTGCCATATGTGGATGACATTGTACCAACCGTGTGTCACATGATCGTACATAGTAACGACATTTCATTTTGTGTATATATTATGCTTGTATCTTCGCTCTCCCCTCGCACTAAAAAGAACCTGAAATAACATGTATGTTTTTCTCACCGTTAACTGTTAACCGATGCGTGTTGGTTTGAACACGAAATTTCCTGTTGCATTGAGTATTTGTATGTAAAGGAGTGTGTTCTGTAATAAAGTTACTCAGATGCTTTCATCCTGTCTTTGAGTCACACCATTCTCTCGGCTCGTCACATTGGTGACCCCAAAAGTCAACTCGCTCCTACCCCCTCCCACCCCCCCTCGCCCCTCCGTCATTGGTACTATGGCGGACTCTACGGAAGTTGGCGCTGCGGCTGCCCAATTGAAACTTTCGTCATTGGCCAGCGGAGAGGCGTTTGCTTGGTTACAGCGCGCAGAAGTCCAGTTTCGCATCAAGGGCGTGACTCGCTCAACCACCAAAGCAGATTAGGCTATGTTCTCGCGGCGATACCCGAGGACACCTTCCCGGAAATATCCGACTGGCTTTGTGAACAAAGAGACACCCCACCAGTGTATTATGACCTCAAAACATACCTTCTGCATCAGTACTCGCTGTCGCCAGCCGCCCGTATAGCAAAGCTTTTTTCAGCTCTCTCAACCGTTGGGGAAATGACCAGTATCGCTTGCCTGCAACCTGCCGCAGACGGCTTTCCTCGTAAAGTGAACCTACTTCGTGCCCTTTGGATACGCCGTTTACCAAAACCTGTACGCGCTGCCATACCCGATGTCAATAGTTTACCCATTAAGGACTTGATGACCAAAGTCGACGCCCTTATAGACGGCCACTACAAGACCTCCTTCAACGCCTCCACTCCTGACGAAGAGGACGCCTATTCAACGTCAACCGAAGCTGACGTGAATGCCTTAGGACATACACGCCTATCCTGTGACGTGCGAAGCGGGGCGAAGCCACCCACCACTCGCTTGTGCCCCAACCAATGACTTCTACAGCCACTTACTACCTCCCATCCACCGCAGTTTTGCTACTACCACTACAGATTCGGAGCAACCGCGAAGAAATGTGCCAAGGATTGTCAGTGGCCAAAAAACGTGTAAGTAGGCCATCGCTTATGGTGGTGGCCTCCCGTGTTTCTAATCTTTTCTTTTTACACGATGGAGGAACGGGCATGCGATTTTTGGAAGACACGGGTGCTTGTCGTTCTCTTTTGCCAAGGGAACTCTTCAGGACACGACGTAGTCTGTCTACTTCTGCCGACGTCCGCTTGGTAGCTGCCAACGGATCTGCGATACCCACCTACGGTTACGATATCCTCACATTATCGTTTGGAAACGGTAAATTCAATTGGAAGTTTCTCGTTGCTGACGTCACATTGCCAATCCTCGGTGCGGATTTCCTCTCTCATTTCCACCTTCTGGTTGATGTCGCCCACCAACGATTAGTCAACGCAGACTCGTACTTGTCGACACCTCTTCAACCCACCCTATCCAACCTCGCTCTCCACATCAGTGCACCCACGGATGCCTACGCCCACCTCCTCACATCGTACCCGGAAGTTTTCCGTTCAGAACTTCGCCAAACGCCCACGGCTCCTGTCAAGCACGGTATTTATCACCATATCAAGACGACGGGGCCTCATTCTTCGCAAAATTCAGACGTCTGGCACCGGAACGATTGACAGCCGCCAAACAGACGTTCGCCAAAATGGAGGCAATGGGCCTTTCCCGAAAGGCTTCCAGCCCATGGTCGTCACCCTTAAGCCCCCCTGACACTTGCACACATTTCTGGCACGCACTGGGAGGTTCCCGCACTGTTCACGACACGTTCAAGCATAGTTCACGACAAGTTCATGCCACGTTCAGGACATGGCACGAATTGGCAGGACTAGTTCACAACAAGTTCACGACACGTTCACTCATCTTTCCGCATCATTCCGCATCGTTCACGTATCGTTCGCTCCAGTTCACGACTTGGCCACATCATATATAAAGACGGGGCTTCCTACATGATTTTTATCAAAAGCGTATTCTTGTGCTTATCTTTGATTAATATCCCCTGGGTTATGTTTATAGATATTTGTAACAATTATACTTCTATTTAGTATATATTTTATTATTTAATTATTATTATAGGCAATTAACTGGTTTGAATAATTTTTATGTTTTATAATTTACTGAAAAAATAATATTTTATGGTAGTTATATGCTGATCAGATATTTGGAACCCACTTTACATTATCTTAGAACTTAATGGAAAGATGGCTATTCCATTCATTAGTTTTGTTGTATCGTTTGTGAACTAATATCATTGAAACTGAGGCAGAAAAGATATTATCTCTAAAAATATTAGGTTGGTTAGGTGCCCTGTGAGCATTGAAGTCTCCCGCCAGGGTAAATTTTTCTAGTCGCCCTAATTTAAATGGCAGTTGTGAACTTTTTTTCAGTTTTGTAACTTTTCCTGTTTGTTTATATATATATATATATATATATATATATATATATATATATATATATATATATATATATATATATATATATATAGATATATATATATATATATATATATATATATATATTATATATATATATATATATATATATATATATATATATATATATATATATATATATATATATATATATATATATATATATATATGTTTGTGTGTGTGTATACACATTCAATAAACCACAAGCAAAATGAAGAAAATATATCTCTCTCTCTCTCAAGCTTTACACCTGCTCATGAAGGGATTAAAGAACTTCTGTCCTCTTTTTGTGTTATAAAATCAATAATTCTCTCTCTCTCTCTCTCTCTCTCTCTCTCTCTCTCTCTCTCTCTCTCCCGAGGGATAAAAGAGTGCAGGGGGTAAAAGTTAGTGAAAAATCAAGTGCAAATTCCTTAGATTCGCGCCTAGGCCTATGTTAGTGTAAGTGTGAATAACAATTTTGCCGATAGACTTACTCAAAGGGTAAAGTTGTAGATTGTGTTGGAGAATAAAGGAAAAGTTTTTAATATATTATAAAAGAGCGGAATAGATGAATTTGAAATGTATTTATTTAATGGTGTATCTGTATAGGCCTACAGCTGTAGTAGGCCTACAGTGCCTATATCTCTGTATTTGAATTGTCTCTTTATGTAACATATTATGTTTTGTGCTTTCTTTTCAGCTTTTATGCTTTGTTTGGTGAACTTCAAATCCTTGCTGATAATAATACCAAGAGAGAGAGAGAGAGAGAGAGAGAGAGAGAGAGAGAGAGAGATATTGAAGCTTATTCTCTCTCTCTCTCTCTCTCTCTCTCTCTCTCTCTCTCTCTCTCTCTCTCTCAATTAAATAAGGAAAGGGGAGAGGTAAAAGAATATATTGTCATTATACAGATTTTTTCTTTGATGATTATGAGGAAGTAGGGATAAATCCATTGTTTTAATTGCCACGCACTGGCACGCATCCTCCCGCATCGTCCCTCAGTAGGGATAAATCCATTGATTTAATTGCCACGCACTGGCACGCATCCTCCTGCATCGTCTCGCACTGTTCACTTCAGTCCACTCCAGTTCTCGCATCGTTCACGACAAGTTCCCGCCAATTTTGTCGTGACAATGCGTGCCACAAATTTTGAACATTTCAAAATTCTCGGCACGCATGGCACGCATGCCACGCACCGTTCACGTCACGTTCACGCCAGTTCCCGCATCGTTCACTCCAGTTCACGACACAAGGCGTGACAATGCGTCCC
>NC_090735.1:27716056-27733556 GCF_036898095.1 Palaemon carinicauda
TTGTTAATTAACTAATTAGTCCAAACGTTCCAGCTTCCCATACTGAATAAATCAGAGAAAAAACTAGAGGAAACATTTAAATCACTGGTCTACCCTTGTGTACCAACTTTGTACTATTCACGAATTTTCTTTTGGTGCTGAAAAGAAAATTACACTTTTTTCCAGTTCCATAAAACTCTCGTAAAGGTCTTGTTTAATAATAAATTGCCAAAGCTACTGGAATGTATTGACAATTGACAGCTAACTTCGACATCACATCTTTCACGAGAATGTGGAAGAGGAAAGGATATTACAAATAGATTTCTAACTAAGGTCATTTGAAATTAAGAACGTTTATTTAGTTCAAAAGATGGCAATATTTTTAATCAGATTTCAAATAAGATAAAATAAAAATCAATTAAAGTCTCTTAAAATCCTCTATTTAGGCTTATTTCCTTTTTCATTCACTAAAATATCTCTACTTTTCTATAAAAAATTCATCCTCGCATGCTATTTATTTTTCAGGTGGCTTCTATTCTGTTATATTTTAAAGACTTCCCTGACTTTTCTCTGTCATATAAATCTTTCAACAGAATATCCAAAGAGGAAAGACATCAAGCATGTTTCTTCTCTTGCAATTTCTTGAAATATTTATTCCACATCTTTCTTCGAAAGATAAAACGAAAGAAGTATTTTTTTCTCAGTTTTTAAATGATACTTATGAATTTTAATTCAAAATATTGCGGTTTTCATTTATTAAATGGATAATTTACACTTAAAGCGCAGATACCTTAGTTTAATAATTAAATAATCCACCACCTGAAATCATGTATTATTATTATTATTATTATTATTATTATTATTATTAGCCAAGCTACAACCCTAGTTGGAAAAGCAAGATGCTATAAGCCCAGGGGCTCCAACAGGGAAAAATAGCCCAGTGAGGAAAGGTAATAAGGAAATAAATAAATGATGAGAATAAATTAACAAGAAATCATTCTAAAACAGTAACAAATTCAAAACAGATATGTCATATATAAACTATAAAAAGACTCATGTCAGCCTGGCCAACATAAAAGCATTTGCTCCAACTTTGAGTTTTTGAAGTTCTACTGATTCAACTACCCGGTTAGGAAGAACATTCCACAACTTGGTAACTGCTGGAATAAAACTTCTAGAATACTGTGTAGTATTGAGCCTCATGATGGAGAAGACCTGGCTATTAGAATTAACTGCCTGCCTAGTATTACGAACAGGATAGAATTGTCCAGGGAGATCTGAATGTAAAGGAATTATCTATCATCAAAGGCTAAGGAGAAATACTTTAATCTTTTAATGGCATCATAGACAGATAACATAATTCGACATATAACCAAATGCTTATATCAAGATAATCGCCTTCTTTTAAAGATTCTTCAATTTACAAATAACGATCGTAACTTTCATTTCCTTTCATGCATCCAACTATCTTAGTACACTGCAATATTCTATTATATTTCTCTTCCTTTTTTTTTTAAGTTTATTTAATGTTGTTACTGTTCATAAAATATTTTATTTTTCCTAGCTTCCTTTCCTCACTGAGCTATTTTCCCTGTTCGAGCCCCTAGGCTTATAGGATCCTGCTTTTCCAACTAGGCTTGTAGCCTAGCAAGTAATAATAATAATACTAATAATAATAATAATAATAATAATAATAATAATAATAACAATATAATAATAATAATAATAATAATAATAATAAGATAATAAAATAAAAACATAATAATATACTTATATAATCATATAATAGAATAATAATAAAAATAATAAAATAAAATAATGATAATAATAAAATAATAATAATAATGATATAATGATATAAAATAATAATATAATAATATAATAATAAAATAATAAAATACTAATAAAATAATAAGATAATAATAAGATAATAATAAAATAAAATAAGACAACAACAAAAACAACAACAACAACAACAACAACAACAACAACAACAACAATAATAATAATAATAATAATAATAATAATAATAATAATTTTAACATAATTAGCATTACGTGAGTTTTCGGTGTTTAGCTTTCACACTAGTATGCGCTTGTGAGCCATGGATGGGAGTGGGTCTATCTGCTGAGTCATCAGCAGCCATTACCTGTCTCTCCTTGGTCCTATCTTGAATGGAGAGGGGGCTTGGGCGATGATCATATATGTATGTGATCAGTCTTTAGGGCATTGTACTGCTTCATAGGGCAATGTCACTTCCCTTGACTCTGCCATTCATGAGCGGTCTTTAAACAGTAAGATGAGATTAACCATAGCCTCGTAATTATGGTTATAGATATCTGCTTTGCATACCCCTGTCGTTCGTTATCTTGATAGTTGCCAGATATCTCTAGCTAGATGTGACTGATATCCGTGAAGCGAGGTAGATAAAGATCTCTTTCAGCCATTATCTGCCTATATGTCTATAGCAAGACAACCAACAACACAACTAGCCGATGTCCCAACCCAAACCCCACCCCCGACCCCCGACCTCAAACCCCGTGGTCCTTACAAGAGACGGTATCAGAAGAACCGCCTCATATGAATAATTAGTGTCGTGTTTACACGATTTTTCATCTTTAGAAAAGAAAAAAAAATCGCTATTGCATTCTGCTATGAATGGAACCATATTTCTTGTGGAAAAAATGGCTACGGCTATTGAAGTATATTTTGAAAGCCTTTCAAATAATTGAAACACCGTATTTATTCAAGGTGAGAAAGTGTTGAATAAAAATTTTATATATATATATATATATATATATATATATATATATATATATATATATATATATATATATATATGTATATATATTATATATATATATATATATATATATATATATATGTATATATATATATATATATATATATATATATATGTATATATATATATATATATATATATATATATATATATATATATATATATATATATATATATATACATATATGTAATTCACATATATATATATCTATATATACACATATATATATATTTATATGGTATATGTAATAAAAAGTTAAAAACAACTCTTCTAGCACTCGATAACAGTCATGGGAATCCTATAAATTCTAACCGATTTACCTTTGGTGAAAGGAGAAAGACTTGTCAATATGACCTGAGTAACCTGTGAATTCAATCGGATAAAATCCAATTAAATAAAAAGTAACAAAATATTCCATTCATTTCATTCTTTTATACAGGAAGAAAAAAAACGTCAACTTCAAAAAACATTTTGAATTCTGATTGAAATCCAACAGAGGTCGTCACTTTTGATATTTGGGACGTGTTACGTAAAATCATCAATATTGGAAATTCATATATCTAATATTCTACGTTTTAAAGGAAGGCATCTGTCGTGACATTTATTGGGAGACAAAAATTAAGGTTCAAAGAAATTGTTTGGTGGTTTTAACATTTTGAGTGAGAAGTAGAAGCATGGAAAACAATTCCTTTCTGCTTCATTTGACCCTTGGATCAGATTGATTTTCCACAACAACGGACGTAGTGGAATACAAATATACGGAATGCCTACATAAATACAAACATATATATATATATATATATATATATAAATATATATATATATATATATATATATATATCTATATACAGTATATATATAAATAAATATATGTACATATATATATGTATATATATACATATATATATATGCATATATATATATATATATATATATGTATGTATACATACAAACACACACATATATATATGCATATATACACACATATATATATTATATAATTCATATATGTATACTATATAATTTATATATATATATATATATATATGTGTGTGTGTGTGTATATATATAAATTATATAGTATACATACATGAATTATATAATATATATAGATATTATATAGGTGTATATATATATATATATATATATACTTACACACATACACATGCATATATTATATAAATATTATATATATGTATATGCAGTATATATATATATAAATTTATATATATATATACATATATATATATATATATATATATCATATAGTAAACATATATAATTATGTAATATATATAGATATTATATATGTACATATATATATATATATATATATATACATATACATATATATATATATTACATAATTATATATGTTTACTATATAATATATATACATATAATATAAATATACATATATATATATATATATATATATATATATATATTCCGTTACATTTCATTTTGATAAATTGCCTTAATTTTCAATTGGTTCAAAAATGGTTCAACCTGACTACATGTTAATATAAATATATGAATTACTGGTAAAGTGTCTCTTTTTTGTGATATCCAATAATGTTTTTTTTTACAATGGAAATAGAATTGCGCTTTTCCTAATGTCATGAAACCTTTGCAAAGGTTTCTTTAAATATAAATGGATTTTGTGGGACACGCTCAGCTTCTGGAATGTTCTTGGAATCATCAACCACCTCCATCACCTCATTCACGAGATACGGATTATTATTATTATTATTATTATTATTATTATTATTATTATTATTATTATTATTATTATTATCATTATTATTATTATTATTATTATTATTATTACTTTCTTAGCTTACAACGCCAGTTGGAAAAACAGGATGCTTTAAGCCCAAGGCTCTAACAGGGAAAATAGCACAGTGAGAATAGAAAACAAGGAAAAACAGAATATTTTAAGAACAGTAACATTTGAATAAATATTTCCCATAAAAATTATAAAAACTTCAATAAAACAAGAGGAAGAGAAATAAGATAGAAAAGCGCCCGAGTGTATCCTCAAGCAAGAGAACTAACCCAAGAGAGTGGAAGACCATGGTACATAGGCTAAGGCACTATTCTAGATTAGAGATCAATGGTTTGATTTTGGAGTGTCCTTCTCCTAAAAGGGCTGTTTACCAAAGCTAAAGATTCCCTTCTACCCTTACCATGAGGAAAGTGGCCACTGAACGATTACAGTGCAGTAACCCCTTGGGTGGAAGAATTGTTTGGCAATCTCATTGTTGTCAGGTGAATGAGGACAAGAAAACCCGAAAAGAATAGGCCAGACTATTCTGTGTGTGTGTAAGCAAAGAGTAAATGAACCGTATATGGTGCAATAGAGGTTTTCAGAATTAGAGCTTTGATGAATATGCTAAAAAGAAAAAAAAAAACTCATGCAAGCCGTCATAAGCCACTGAAATACAAGAATTGTATGAATTTCTTAATATTATTATAATAAAGTAGGTTATCAAGATTCATACGCCATTCCCTCTTTAAAATTATTTTTAACATCTTACATAGAATGCCCATATGATATCCATTTAAGTCCCTTATATATACTGTCTCATGAGTCTTTTGTGATTTCAATGAAACAATATGAAAAATGAATTCATTTATTACAAATAATCAAGCTCTCATGAATTCTTTCTAATATTCACATCAACAAAAGATAACTGTAAACAATTGATAGAGGGGAAAGTTAAGATGCCTCGAGAAAAGTATAATGAAAATTATCATACTTGTTTATATATCAAGATAAATTGTCGAATAATGAAAAATCCCCGTTGACGTAAAGGCCTGTAGAAACTCATGGATATGTAAGTACCTGCTGGCTTATGGTTTGACAGAGTACTTGATAGATACATACAGATAATCTTTTTAGACTTCAGAGTTCTAGGAATATAGGTCAAGGATGAATAAATGATTGAAGCCATAGTGTGTGTGAGCCAAAGATTAAGCTAAAGTCTTGATAAAAAAACTTGCCGTTAGAGAAACAAAAAGATCACCACGTAATGGAATGTAGAGAGAGAGAGAGAGAGAGAGAGAGAGAGAGAGAGAGAGAGAGAGAGAGAGAGAGAGAGAGAGAGATTATCGGTGTAATTAAATTATTCGTACATGTAAGTTTTGTCTATATATGTTTGATCATGTCCAAACTATTTATTAGAATTTTCAAAATCCTGAAATCATTAGTACATTTGGTAATTTAATTCAAATACATGGCTTCTGTTTACGCTTGTTTCCGGTTGCATCAACTAAGACCAAAATATTTTCATACCAATGACAAAAAATAAGATTAAATAACTCTACTCTTCTTAATAAAAGTTTCTTCCTCGCATGCTATATCTTTTCCAGGTGGCGTCCATACTATTCTGTTTTACTCTCTCTGTTTTTCCTTTCAACAGAAATTCCAAAGGCGTTATTGAAGCAGACATTTTTTTTTTCTTTTGAAATATTTTGTAATACTTGGTGAATATGTTTTCTCAAACGAAATAAGTATTTTTTTCTCGTTTTTTAATGTTCTCCAATATACTTTTTTTTTTTTTCTACGGTATCTTGGGTTCGTTACTCAATATTTAGAAAACGATACAAATATTTTTGTAGGAGAAAGAAATGTTCCAACAACAGAAAGTATGTTAAAACTATTAAACTCGAGGAGTATTATTCTTAAAACACTAGTGCACGTTAACTGTAAGGAATTGTGGCTAAATATTTAGATATATATGCACACACAAACACACGCATGCGTACTTTTGTCTTTTAGCAGCATCATGAATGAATGACAGCATCTAACAAAAGTCCAACGATTCAAATTGGATAATTACTAACTAGTAGTATTGTATATATTTATGACTAACGATTGAACATTCTTTTGTTGTTTCTTTCTATGTAATTCTCTTTCTTATAATATAATTCACTTAACATTAAGTTTTAGTGCTTAAGTTCACATGGTTAAGTTTGTTGTAGTAAATCTGTTAAATTACTTACGGGTTATCGGTAATATATATAGACTCTTATGAAAATTAAGAAGGTATTTGGCAATGGAATAGGAGATGTACCATTTTAAAAACGACACTTGATGTATGGCATGTATATGAAAGTATATGTACCTTTACATAAAGAAAATTGATACAGAGATCTCTTTTAAACAATACATCTGTATTTGGTTGAAGATACTCAGTACAAGAGATTTTCATGATAAAATGATGCAACCCTTGACTCTTCTTTGCTGGAGTGGTGGTAGCTACTGACGTACAACTCTCTATTCTTTCTACCTGTAAAAAGGACTATTGTTTCCCGAGGGAAGAATTGGTTAAGATTACCAGCCTCCTGTTTAAAGACTAGCTAAGAAACCGTAAACTGTACTCCTCTGCCACTTTAGCGTTCATAATGAAAAAAAACTTTCAATATATATATATATATATATATATATATATATATATATATATATATATATATATATATATATATATATATATATATATACACCACCTAATAGCATTCAGAAAAATCCAATGATTCCTTTCACATTCATATTTAATCAATAGAAAGCATCTTATGGATAACCTGAATAACCCGTGAACTCAATTCAATAAAATCTAATAAAACAATAAAGAAGAAAACATTTCATGCATTTTACTCTCCGAAACTAGCCAGAAGAAAAATCGTTGTCAACTTCAAAGGACATTTTGAATTCCGATTAAAATCCGACAGAGAAGCACACTAAAATCCTTTTGATATTTGGGATATGTTGCGTAAAATCATCAATATTGGAAATTCATATTCTGATACTCTGATACGATTTAAAGGAGGACATCTGTCACTCCATATAGTGGGAGACAAAAATTAGCGTTCCGTGAAATCGTGCAGCGGCTTTAGCTTTTCAGTGAGAGATGAAAGAAGGGAGATACGTCACTTCCGCTTCATTTGTAACCTTTGATAAGACCAGTTGGGCACAACAACGGATGTCACTTTCATTATATTGTACCACACGTGTTTCATACACGCTCTTACAATGTAATGCTATTTCTCATTGTTATCTCTCGCTCTCTCCACACTGATAATAAAACAACCTGTTTAAGCTTGCCATAGCATGTTTTAGATTTAGATTGTTTTAATTTTTGTGACATTCTTGCTCTCTACTGCTGTTGCATAAACTTTAATTGCATATACCTCACCTATCTGTTAGAATCTAACAGTGACTACTCCACAACGCCTTTTTTGCCAACCCATTCGCCTTACCCGTTTTACAGTCACCCACAGAAACTGACTCTTCGACACACGCCGCCTCAATGAAACTGCCGCCTCATCACCAGTGGAAAAGCTTCACCTGGTTCCAGTCCGCTGAAGTTCAGTTTGCATCAAAGGCGTGACTCGCTCAAGCAGCAAAGCAGACTACGCCCTTGCAGCAATCCCCAAGGACACTTTTGCAGATATCTCAAATTGTCTTGGCAACCAGGGGGATGCCCCAATAGAGAATGACACCCTGAAAAAAAAAATAGCTCTTGGAGCAGTACTCACCATCGCCAGTTGCCTGTATAGCCAAGCTTTTCCAGCTCTCTCAACAGTTGTTGGGGGACCAAACGGCTTCGCTTGCTCTCAGGAAAATAACCAGTACTGCTTGTTTGCAACCTGCCGCAGACGGCTCTTCTTGGGAACTAAACCTACTCCGTGACCTTTGGGTACGACGTCTACACGAACCTATACATGTCACCATTCCTGATGTCAATACCTCGCCAATGATGGACCTCATGACCAGAATCGACACCCTTAAGGACAGCTACTTCACCACCTTTAAGACCTCCATCAATGCCTACACTTCTGAGAGAGTACAACTTCTCAACACTGACCGAAGCTGATGTGAATGTGGTAAGACACAAACTTCTCCCCTGTGATGTTCCAGAGTAGCGAAATGTGGCCCATCACCTACATATGCCACTCTCACTCATGCCCCAACCAACAACCTCTCCAGCCACTTACTAATGCCCATCAGCTGGAGTTCTGCTACTACCACTCAAGATTCAGGGCTGCTGCAAAGAAACATGCAGACTGTTGTCAGTGGCCAAAAAATATGTAAGTAGGCCATCGTTTCTGGCGGTGGCCTCTCCTTTCACAAATCTTTTCTTTTTACATGATGTAGGTACAGGTGTGCGGATTTTGGTAGAAACTGGTGTTTGTCGTTCCATCCTACAAAAGTCACTATCCAGGACATGATATAGTCATTCTAAGCCTGCTGACGTTTGCTTGGTAGCTCCCAACGAATCTGACATCCCACCTACGGGTACGATGACACTCACACTATTGTTTGGGGGTCCCAAATACATTGGAAATTCTTTGTTGCGGATGTAACATTTCCACTACTCGGTGCAGATTTCCTAGCACATTTCCCCCTTCTGGTTGATGTGGGCCACCAACATTTAGTCAGCGCAGACTCTTACTCATCGTCACCTCTTCAACCCGTCCCCTTCGACCTCCCACTACATAAGCAAACAAACAGAGGCCTACACCCACCTCCTCACGCCGTACCCGAAAATATTCCATCCTGAAGTTTGTCAAATGCATATGGTTCCAGCCAAGCATGGTATTTATCACCAAATTAATTGACCGGGGAAACAGTGTTTGTCAGAATCAGGTGTCTAGCCTGGATCGTTTGACAGCTCCCAAACATCACCAATGTTACCTCCTACTTGCAGAAAGCGAAGGTGTTCTCCACTATCGTCATTTTTAAGAGGTATTATCAGGGGCCCATTCACCTATTAGACATCCCCAAGTCCACCATGACCATCTCCTTCGGTACTTACACATTCAATTACTCCTGTTTTGGCCTTCATAATGCGGGGCCACCTTTCAATGCCTCATGGATGGGATCTTTGAGGACCTTCCACTCTGCTTATGCTACATGGACGACATACTTGTCTTCTTTTCCTCCAAAGAGGATCTCTTTCGTTACCTACTCATCGTTCTTAAACGCCAATAACAGAACGGCCTTGTAGTCCGCTGCGACACGTGTACCTTTGGCACGAACGGAGTATCGTTCCTAGGGCACTGCATCACTTCTGAAGGCGACCATCTGCTACCTGAGAAGGTAGAAGCTGTTAAGAACTTCCACACGCCCTCGACCATTAAACCACTCCAAGAATTCTTGGGCATGAAAAACTTATTATCAGTTACTGCCAACCATCGCTGCCACTCTTGGCCCCCTCTACGCTTCCGTCAAGGGCACCTTAATTGGGTCCCCTTCAAGACGTGGCCTTCTGCAATACAATAACTGCCCTATCAACCGCTGCTGCTCTCACTTTTCCGTGCCACAGTGACTTATCACCAGGTGTAGCGGTAAGTCATTGGAACCTCAATTTCCTTGGTCCAACTTCGAATCCTTGGCCGACCAGAAACTATTGTCATTAAGTTAATTCCCCCTTGGGTCTCTGATCCCGAGGCAGTGCGAATTCACTATCAAGAAATACATACATAAATACATATATATATATATATATATATATATATATATATATATATATATATATATATATATATATATATATATATATATATATATATATATATATATATATATATATATATATATATATATATACTCTATATATGTGAGTATGTGTAATTTTGTGTTAATGTGTATTATCCTTCTACTCACGATTAAATCTCCCAGAATAGGTAAATACCAAAAGAAATCTCAAAATCATACTGTAGCTAATGTCTATAGCACACGTAAAACTTTGACCCCGCCCCGGTGTACCGGTTTCAAATTACCCCCTCCAAATCTTACCCCCCGGTAATTTGAAACCGGATTCAAACTACCGGGGGGTAACTTGATACCGGTTTCAAGCTACCCCCGGGGGTAATTTGAAACCGGTTTTATGCTACCCCCCTGGTTTCAAATTACCCCCCTCGTTTTTGCGCAGGATCTCATCATTTATGAATATTACTAAATTGCTTTTGATCAGGGCAACACAATCATTAGGTAATATGTATATACATGTACTGTTTCACCTATTGGTATCGTTTATTAATATCCAGCCTTTATCCGTCTTATGTTTATATCTTAGCTAATAAATGTCGGATATTTCATTATTAGTCATGGGCGCATATTTGACCGAGACAGGAAGACGAGGTGAAATTTGATTTTGACGGTAATTTTTTCCATTATTTGAAATATTTCATAATTATATTGCAAGCAAATATTATATAAGGTATAATCAACATATTGATCATAAGTATATATGTATACACACACACACACACACACACACACATATATATATATATATATATATATATATATATATATATATATATATATAATCTATATATATATATATACTGTATATATATACAGTATATATGATAAATTTTGCACATTTTTACGTGTTTTTCATATTCAAATAAGGCATATATATTTTTGATACATTAATGTCTGGATTCTCTTAACGACCTCGGGATCAGAGCCCCAGGCGAAATCACACAAAGACAAGAGCTTGGCTCCGGCCGGGAATCGAACCCTGGTCGGCAAGCTTGTACAGACAGTGACTAACCCACTTGGCCACGAAGAAAGATATATATATATATATACAGTATATATATATATATATATATATATATATATATATATATATATATATATATATATATATATATGTGTGTATATATATATATATATATATATATATATATATATATATATATATATATATATATATATATATATATACATGTATATGTATTTGTATGTATGTTGTAAATACTATATCATTCATGATATCTGTAAATAATTGACACTTTTAATAAAGCAAGATTGTAAGTAATTATAACAGTTTTAATAAAACAAGATACAGTACATGCTGTTTGCTTCTACTGTACTTACATTGGTTGTTTGTATACGAAAACACCTGGACTACGGAGAAGTCGTTACACTTTATAGCCCTCTATGGATGACATTGAACACAGCTTGTGTTAATCTCACAACTGTTGTTACTGATTTTATCCTAAAGGCAGGCAGCTGTGTGTTATCCTGGGCTAAATCAAATCCCATTTAAACCATCTTCCAGAATAGTAAGTGATGGATTCGTGTATGGATTTTTTTTTTCTCTGTTGTTGATCTCGAAATGGAAAATTATTGAAAAACGGTGTCATAAAATGTTTAAGAATTTTACCTGAAATGTATCATAAAGAAAAAAAAGACCTCGCCAAATAGTCACCTGTACATTTCCATGCGGTTTATATAACACTTCTGCCCCTTTGTCATAGCTCCATTCTTTCTTATCACTCATTTCATCAAATGACAAAACAACAATACCTAGTAATCGAGACTTCATACCATCTTGAATGTCCTCTGGTTTAAATTGAATCGAGCTAACAGTAGCTTACACAACGTTAATTCTGTCTGCACGACGACATGCATGTTGGTAATTTATATTTGAGCTTTTATTTTTCACGTGCATAGCATCCAAATACTACGAAGTTACTATGCATTATCACTGACAGAATAAATGAATAAACAAATAGATATATGGACACAAGGAGTTCTATTGCTATATTGCAACTATGGGTATGGTCAAACCATTTTAAGAGCAAACTCGGAGACCAATAGCGGCATTGCCAGTTCTCTTGGGTCATTTTCAAAGCACACCTGGCTTGACCGCTTTAATCTATGGGCGAGCCAAGAATAGGAGAAAAGGGTCAACTAATAAGTCATTCACCCGGATTTGAACGGTCTAAGAATATAATCCTTTAATTTGATACTCTCCCTAAATTGTTTCCTTCGTTCTTTTTGTTTGCAACCACGTGGTGACAAGTTGAAACTCTTAAGTATAACAAATAGCAAAATTGTTATAAAAGGATTATCATACTAACAGAAATAATCTTAATTTGGATATCAAATGAATTCATTTCTCAATTCTGATTGATTATTAAAAGACAGGATTCTTTACAAAGGATTTAATTAACTATGTTTAATATGGTGTATTTACGTAGGTGATTGTATTGTTTTAGAATTTATTTAATTATTCGACAAAATTAATTTCTTTACAACAAAGGTTATATTAGCAAACGTGGTTATGGTGACTTCGTCAGATGAAGTTAGTGCTATCACAAAAGATTCAATAAATTAGTTCATTCAGACCATTTTCATGTCTTCCTTTATAATGTTATCAGTATGCTTAATACCCTTGACCCAATTTACCTTGCAAATCTGAAACAAAGTCGTTTTTTATAAGTTGGCTGCATCTGTACCACGTTTTATTGTTTGGTCAATTCCAAATTTAACAATTTCATTATCATTTTCCCATTTTTTTTCTTAATATTTAATTTAGTAAATATTTTTTTCCATGTAATGCTAAAATAGGGTTCATTATGATGGTTTTGATTTCAAATATTTTTACGGGTAATATCTATCTTTTTTTACTTAATAATTGTTTTGTATTAAGTTAGATGCGTCATAGTTTGTGTTTAATTGAAAGATAAGGCCAGTTAATGTATTGCCTTATTTATTATAGAAATACACATACCGTACATTCATTCGCTTGATATTTCTGTGCAAAACTGAATGTTTGCCATGATTTCTACTGTGTTTTTTTGGAAGCAAAAATCTATTGTTGGTATTATAACTGTTCATTTGAAAGAACATGCCAGGTAATATACGGTGCTTAACTAATTATAGAAAAATATATACCGTTTAATATAGAAAAGGATATACCATACATTATAGAAAAAGATATACCGTACATTATCCTCAACAATCACACTAACAGAAATAAAATAAAATTTTACCTCGCCTTTATCACAAAACCTTGAATTACAGTCTGACTTTTAACGTGTCATATAATTCACTAATACACAATTTTTGGTCTTAAATACCAGATTAAACTACTTTTCCTACTGCTGCGAAGCCAACAATAAAGGCATGATACATATTTGCGATGTCACATGAATTATTTATCATTCTGATGAGGGGGTAACTTGAAAACAGAGGGGGTAGCTTGAAACCGGTTTCAAACTACCCCCCCGGTAATCTGAAATCGGTTTCAAGTTACCGGGGGGTAATTTGAAACGGGGGGTAACTTGAATCCTTTACACCGGCATGTTTTATATGATGATTCCCTTCTGTTCTTGAGAGTTGTTCTACATTCCCTACTTACAGCCTCCTCTCTTCCATCTTGCTGTCCAACTTATTAACTTTTACTGTATAGTATAAGTGCTAAATTTACCCTAATTGAATTTCAGAGACGAGTGGCTCACCAGACTTTAGTTCCGGTGTACCGGTTTGAAATTACCCCCTCCAAATCTTACCCCCCGGTAATTTGAAACCGGATTCAAACTACCGGGGGGTAACTTGATACCGGTTTCAAGCTACCCCCATAGGTAATTTGAAACCGGTTTTATGCTACCCCCCTGGTATCAAATTACCCCCCTCGTTTTTGCGCAGGATCTCATCATTTATGAATATTAATAAATTGCTTTTGATCAGGGTCAACACAATCATTAGGTAATATGTATAAACATGTACTGTTTCACCTATTGGTATCGTTTATTAATATCCAGCCTTTATCCGTCTTGTTTATATCTTAGCTAATAAATGTCGGATATTCCATTATCAGTCATGGGCGCATATTTGACCGAGACAGGAAGACGAGGTGAAATTTTATTTTGACGGTTATTTTTTCCATTATTTGAAATATTTCATAATTATATTGCAAGCAAATATTATATAAGGTATAATCAACATATTGATCATAAGTATATATGTATACATACATATACATATATGTATATATATATATATATATATATATATATATATATATATGTTTATATATATATATATATATATATATATATATATATATATATACATATATATATATATATATATATATATATATATATATATATATATATATGTTTATATATATATATATATATATATATATATATATATATATATATATATATATACTGTATATATATATATATATATATATATATATATATATATATATATATATATATATATATATACATATAATACATGTATATGTATTTGTATGTATGTTGTAAATACTATATCATTCATGATATCTGTAAATAATTGACACTTTTAATAAAGCAAGATTGTAAGCAATTATAACAGTTTTAATAAAACATTGTACAGTACATGCTGTTTGCATCTACTGTACTTACATTGGTTGTTTGTATACGAAAACACCTGGACTACGGTAAAGTCGTTACACTTTATAGCCCTCTATGGATTGCATTGAACACAGCTTTTGTTAATCTCACAGCTGTTGTTACTGATTTTAGCCTAAGGGCAGGCAGCTGTGTGTTATCATGGGCTAAATCAAATCCTATTTAAACCATCTTCCAGAATAGTAAGTGATGGATTCGTGTATGGATTTTTTTTTCTCTGTTGTTGATCTCGAAATGGAAAATTATTGAAAAACGGTGTCATAAAATGTTTAAGAATTTTACCTGAAATGTATCATAAAGAAAAAAAGACCTCGCCACATGGTCACCTGTACATTTCCATGCGGTTTATATAACACTTCTGCCCCTTTGTCATAGCTCCATTCTTTCTTATTACTCATTTCATCAAATGACAAAACAGCAATACCTAGTAATCGAGACTTCATACCATCTTTAATGTCCTCTGGTTTAAAATGAATCGAGCTAACAGTAGCTTACACAACGTTAATTCTGTCTGCACGACGACATGCATGTTGGTAATTTATATTTGAGCTTTTATTTTTTACGTGCATAGCATCCAAATACTACGAAGTTACTATGCATTATCAGTGACAGAATAAATGAATAAACAAAGAGATATATGGACACAAGGAGTTCTATTGTTATATTGCAACTATGGGTATGGTCAAACCATTTTAAGAGCAAACTCGGAGCCCAATAGCGGCATTGCCAATTCTCTTGGGTCATTTTTAAAGCACACCTGGCTTAGCCGCTTTAATCTATGGGCGAGCCAAGAATAGGAGAAAAGGGTCAACTAATAAGTCATTCACCCGGATTTGAACGGTCTAAGAATATAATCCTTTAATTTGATACTCTCCCTAAATTGTTTCCTTCGTTCTTTTTGTTTGCAACCACGTGGTGACAAGTTGAAACTCTTAAATAAACAAATAGCAAAATTGTTATAAAACGATTATCATACTAA
The DNA here is from genome assembly GCF_036898095.1 of Palaemon carinicauda. Taxonomy (NCBI): domain Eukaryota; kingdom Metazoa; phylum Arthropoda; class Malacostraca; order Decapoda; family Palaemonidae; genus Palaemon; species Palaemon carinicauda. Next base: position 27,732,038 of record NC_090735.1, read on the forward strand.
CAGAAATAATCTTAATTTTGATATCAAATGAATTCATTTCTCAATTCTGATTGATTATTAAAAGACAGGATTCTTTACAAAGGATTTAATTAACTATGTTTAATATGGTATATTTACGTAGGTGATTGTATTGTTTTAGAATTTATCTAATTAATCGACAAAATTAATTTCTTTACAACAAAGGTTATATTAGCAAACGTGGTTATGGTGACTTCGTCAGATGAAGTTAGTGCTATCACAAAAGATTCAATAAATTAGTTCATTCAGACCATTTTTATGTCTTCCTTTATAATGTTATCAGTATGCTTAATACCCTTGACCCAATTTACCTTGCAAATCTGAAACAAAGTCGTTTTTTATAAGTTGGCTGCATCTGTGACACGTTTGATTGTTTGGTGAATTCCAAATTTAACAATTTCATTACCATTTTCCCATTTTTTTTTCTTAATATTTAATCTAGTAAATATTTTTTTTCCATGTAATGCTAAAACAGGGTTCATTATGATGGTTTTGATTTCAAATATTTTTACCGGTAATATCTATCTTTTTTTACTTAATAATTGTTTTGTATAAAGTTAGATGCGTCATAGTTTGTGTTTAATTGAAAGATAAGGCCAGTTAATTAAAAATTTAAAAAAAAAAAATAAAATCTCGACAATCACGCGCACACCGAAATAAAATAAAGTTTTACCTCGCCGTGATCACTAAACCTTAAATGAAAGTCTGTAACTTCAAATATTGTGAATTAGGGAATTATATGACACTTTAGGTCTTAAATACGAAAATATCAACAATCACACGAACAGAAACAAAATAAAATTTTACCTCGCCTTTATCACAAAACCTTAAATTACACTCTGTGACTTTTAACGTGTCATATAATTCACTAATACACAATTTTTCCTCTTAAATACCAGATTAAACTACTTTTCCTACTGCTGCGAAGCCAACAATAAATGCATGATACATATTTGCGATGTCACATGAATTATTTATCATTCTGATGAGGGGGTAACTTGAAAACAGAGGGGGTAACTTGAAACCGGTTTCAAACTACCCCCCCCCGGTAATCTGAAACCGGTTTCAAGTTACCGGGGGGTAATTTGAAACGGGGGGTAACTTGAATCCTTTACACCGGTGCATATGGGGCTAATTATAAAAATTATCAAATCATTCATATTACACCGACTTACGAATTTGGACGCTCTATTTCTTTTTACTATCTATGACCATATTTTCTCAAAAGAAATCGATGTTTTTTTTTAAGATAATGTTTGAAGTTAGTATAGCAATGTTCCAATCATAGACATATTTCAGACAATCACACGTGCTTTTGTAAGGCTATTTTCAATGTCAGTTTAATGAATAAGTAATTCAAATGTATCTCTAATCTTGATTTAAATTGTTTTAAGTCTGGCTAATATATTCAATCTACATTATTTTAATGCTGTTTATTTTTAATACTGATTAGATATTCAATTCAAATGTTTTCCATTATGTTATTTATATTACCAACCCA
>NC_090735.1:27738556-27739986 GCF_036898095.1 Palaemon carinicauda
TGTGTTGTCAATGGTACCAGTAGATTGGGTTTGTGCATGTATTGTACCACTATATAAGGGTAACGGAAATGTGCACGAGTGTTGTAATTCAAGAGGTATTAGTTTATTAAGCGTAGTTGGAAAAGTGTATGGTAGAGTAATGATTAATAGGATCAAGAATAAAACAGAGAATGCAATCTTAGAAGTACAGAGTGGTTTTAGAACAGGTAGGGGTTGTATGAATCAGATTTTTACAGTAAGGCAGATATGCGAGAAATATTTAGCAAAAGGTAAGGAGGTGTATGTTGCGTTTATGGATCTGGAGAAAGCGTATGATAGAGTTGATAAGGAAGCAATGTGGAATGTGATGAGGTTATATGGAGTTGGTGGAAGGTTGTTGCAAGCAGTGAAAAGTTTCTACAAAGGTAGTAAAGCATGTGTTAGGATAGGAAATGAAGTGAGTGATTGGTTTCCGGTGAGAGTGGGGCTGAGACAGGGATGTGTTATGTCGCCACGGTGGTTTAACTTGTATGTTGATGGAGTGGTGAGAGAGGTGAATGCTCGAGTGCTTGGACGAGGATTAAAACTGGTAGACAAGAATGACCATGAATGGAAGGTAAATCAGTTGTTATTTGCGGATGATACTGTACTGGTTGCAAACACAGAAGAGAAGCTTGGCTGATTAGTGACAGAATTTGGAAGAGTGTGTGAGAGAAGGAAGTTGAGAGTTAATGTGGGTAAGAGTAAGGTTATGAGATGTACGAGAAGAGAAGGTGGTGCAAGGTTGAATGTCATGTTGAATGGAGAGTTACTTGAGGAGGTGGATCAGTTTAAGTACTTGGGGACTGCTGTTGCAGCAAATGATGGAGTGGAAGCAGATGTAATTCAGAGAGTGAATGAAGGTTGCAAAGTGTTGAGGGCAGTTAAGGGAGTAGAAAAAATAGAGGGTTGGGCATGAATGTAAAGAGTTCTATAAGAGAAAGTGATTGTACCAACTGTGATGTATGGATCGGAGTTATGGGGAATGGAAGTGATGGAGAGACAGAAATTGAATGTGTTTGAGATGAAGTGTCTAAGGAGTATGGCTGGTGTATCTCGAGTAGATAGGGTTAGGAACGAAGTGGTGAGAGTGAGAACGGGTGTAAGAAATGAGTTAGCAGCTAGAGTGGATATGAATGTGTTGAGGTGGTTTGGCCATGTTGAGAGAATGGAAAATGGCTGTCTGCTAAAGAAGGTGATGGATGCAAGAGTTGATTGGAGAAGTACAAGAGGAATGCCAAGGTTTGGGTGGATGGATGGAGTGAAGGAAGCTCTGGGTGATAGGAGGAGAGATGTGAGAGAGTCAAGAGAGCGTGCTAGAAATAGGAATGAATGGCGAGCAATTGTGACGCAGTTCCAGTAGGCCCTGCTGCTTCCTCCGATGCCTTCGATGACCGCGGAGGTAGAAGTAG
>NC_090735.1:27747986-27755486 GCF_036898095.1 Palaemon carinicauda
CTCTTTTTTCAGTTAAACATTTCCATGTAGCTATTTATTCTAATGTACTATAGTATCCATTTACCGAACCTATTAGTCTTTTCTTTTATTATTATTTTCTTTATAAGATACATTTCTGCTTCCAGATATATGAAAATTTCGAAAATTGTAATCTGTTAAGTTGGTTGTCCGTGTTGTTCATGCTAGAGAGTTAATCTTCCATTCTCTAGATGGGTGAACAACTCCCTTTCACCCTGTAGTCGATGAACATACAAAGATGTACCGCTGAACACATAAATTTATGGCACACCTCGCTTCGTAGATATACACCGTGTCACGTCCATACTGTGCGGGTAGTGCTTGTGTGTTACCTCACTCACTATCCCTATACTGTCTTTAGTTACTCGTAGAACAGTAAAGACCTTCCAGACGACAGAGGAAATGTTGGTCGAACAAAACTGTTACCATCTCAAAATGGTTTAAAGTGGGGCTTCAAATAAGAGAAAATATGAAACCTAAGATGGTAACAAATAGTGATGCCATATCCAACTGTCCATATAACCTGCTTACTTGTTAGCAGAGCAAATGTTGACGGACATTCCCCTTTTTTAACTGATATCTGGTAACAGTTTTGTTCGGAGAACATTTGCTCTGTTGTCTGGAAAAAGGTGTGACAGGGTGAACTTCCTCAGAGGGAGGTGTACTAGGAATCAGTGCATCCAACTGTACATTTATCTGCCATTCTCCTCGTTCAAAACTTCAGTAATCCCTCTTTGCACTTCATAAAACAAGCTTTGCACGGTGATCCTTTGGTAATAAGGAAAGTTTGACTAACTCTGCATATTTTTCCTACCGACAGGACTTTATCAGTATATAAAAAAATTGTGATACGAAGTCTTCTCATTAAGTGCACATAAAGTATATGTTCTTGGTACACCTTCGATGTCAGGATGCCCGAGGACTTCAAATCAATCAATCAATCAATCTTGGTAAACCAATGAATTTTCCAATGGTTTATATGTTAATATTCATTTCTCTTATGTATTAACTGCAATGGGAAACTGCTTATTCTAGCTTTCCGTCCATGTTTGTACAGGAATCAATCTTAACAGGTAAAGGTTACTGCAATGGTCATGCATAATTCCCTGTATGCTTGGTTTAAAAATTCATGTGGTAGAACTAAAAACTAAACTATAATTCATATATATATATATATATATATATACATATATATATATATATATATATGTATATATATATATATATATATATATGTGTGTGTGTGTGTGTGTCTGTCTGTCTGTCAGTCTGTATATATATACACTTATAATTATTTATACACAATATATATATATATATATATATATGTGTGTGTGTGTGTGTGTGTGTCTGTCAGTCTGTATATATATATACACATATAATTATTTATACACAATATATATATATATATATATATATACATATATATATATATATATATATATATAAATATATAATAAATATACATATATATATATATATATATATATAAATATATATATATATATATATATATATAAATGATGAAAATAAACACAATACCATATTAAATACAAATAAACTGGGATCGAAATGCTGTCGCTTCAAAGGAGAAAAGTTCCAAAAATACCGTGGAAAATAAAATATGCTGAAAAAATAATATTTTGATAAAATAAAATAAAATTACGTAAGGAAAGGGAGGAGAATTTAGCCCTGTATAAGAGGAAGGTAATTTGGTTAGGTTAGGCCACATGAAGTTGATATTGCTAAATTAGAGTAGCGAAAATACTTCGCACAGTTTCCCTCACCTCTCTGACACATGTCCAGCGTAAATGTAAATGATAAAATAGTCGGTTTTTTTTAGTGCCAGGCAACATTTCACTGATGAAATTTACTGTGTTGAATCCATTACCAGCATGGCGATACGGCGTCACTCTGTCGCATCATTACTCTCACATAAAAAAAAAAAAAAAAAAAAAAAAAAAAAAAAAAAAAAAAAGTGTATAACTAAACGTGCGATGAATAAACAGGGGAAAATAAATTTCCCAAATAGCTTAGAAATTGTTAGCATTGCATTTCATTATTTTATTAGATAAAAATAAATATCTAAAACGTGCGATAAATAAATAGAGGAAAAGCATTTTCCCAAATAGCTTACAAATTGTCAGCATTGCATTTCATCATTTCATTAGATTAAAACAAAAATAACTAAAACGTGCGATAAATAAACAGGAGAAAATAACTTTCTAAATAGCTTACAAATGTTCAGCATTGAATTTCATCATTTTATGCCGTTCTGTATATGATCTTCTTATAAACGTTTCGCTACCAATCAATTTAATCATGAAAGTGTTCATGATGGTTGAAAAAAGAATGGCCCGGGTTGTGGTGACCTATGTGGTAACGTCTTTGACTGGTGATCTCCAGACTGGGGTTCTAGTCCCTCTCGAATTCGTTAGTTTCTTTGGCCACTGCAACCTCACCATCCTTGTCAGCTGAGGATGTCAGGTTTGAGCTAAGGATGTGGGGTTTGAGCCTAAAGGTCTATCTGCTGACCATCAACAGCCATTGTGTGGCCCTCCTTGGTCCTAGCTTGGGTGGAGAGTGTGCTTTGGCGCTGATCATATGCATATATGGTCAGTCTCTAGGGCAATGTTACTGTCCCTTGCCTGTGCCATTCATGAGAGATCTTTCAACATGCAATAGATATTTATGAAATAAGCAAATGGAGGAAAAGGGATATGATAATAAGACTATTGACTATTATTATAGGAATACAATTATATCATTCATTTTCTTTATACGCTAAATGAATATGGAACATCCATATACATTATATATATCTTGAATATGGTAAATTTAAAGTAATGACTAGTTGAGGATTAATATAATATGAGTATTGTTTAGTATTATTGGCATACAATTACATACATGATTTTCTTAACACGCCAAGTGAATATAAAATATCCATATAGATCTTCAATCTGGTAAACTTTACGTATTGACTATTTGTACAGTTTTATACGATTCTACCTAGTGTATTCATATGAATGAAATTATATGTATTAATTTGAATGTAAGGTAAATGATGAATAGAAAAAAATAAATATTCTTAAGAACAAAAAATAGTAAATAAATGTGTCCAGTCAACAACATTGAAAACAGATATGCCATTTTTCTCTATAGAAAACTACAAAACTTCAATTACAATTTAATTATAGTAAATCTTTTGACTTTTTTAGGGGACAGAAAAATGATTCCATTGGCCATTTTATTTAACAATGAGAGAGAGAGAGAGAGAGAGAGAGAGAGAGAGAGAGAGAGAGAGACTAAATTCAAATATCAATGAGGATTATCTATGTTCTTTCTAAAAAAAAAAACTATTAATTCATAAAAGATTTTGACATATAGCGCGGATGTTGGTTTACAATAACATTTTGTTTTCTCCCCTTCAATTTCTCAGCTATCAGAAAACTATTGTATGAAAAAAAAAGTCTGTGTATAAATGATTCCCAATAGCTCCGTCTATTGGCAATAGGGAAGTATAATATACTGTGTATATATATATACATATACATATATATATATATATATATATATATATAGATATATATGTATATATAAACATATATATATATATATATATATACATATATATATATATATATATATATGTATATATATATATATATATATATATTATTCTGAACAAGCTAAAAACAGTGAATAGTTCGAAAGAACGGAATTTCAGAAAAAGCTCAGGCCTCGTTTTATCTAGCGCTCCTTGTTCCAGTTTCCCTCAGAGGCTCAAGAATGTCTTCTTTAATCTCTCAGGAGACGTGAGAGTGACGCAACACCGCCAGGGAAAGAAAAATAGCCGAGTCGAAAATATCCTCTGAATAAATCAAAGGGAAATTTTACTCTTAATGAGCGAAGGAAATAATACCTCGATGTTTTCATCGTTATTTTTTTTTTTTTATTGCGTTTATTGCAACACTGAGCGTTCTAATGAAGTTCTTAGAAATACAGAATTATACACGCTCTTACTGATGGTATTAGGGCGAAGAAATTCTGGTGTGAGTAAGATCTACTGTTCAATTGTATATATTGAGATCATTATCCGCAAATCTCGAAGAAAAAAAAAAAAAAAAAAAAAAAAAAAAGCAAAGGGGCTTAAAATTTTCGAAAGATATTACAGAACGCGGATATTTCCATATATTTTCTGATGGTTTTGGATCTAAATGATATGCTGTGTAAAAACGAACTATTTCACAATTGATTGACTTGTAAGATTCGAAATGGCATAACAACTACGAAGGTCACTGGCCCCTGAACGGTTTTAAGAAGTGATTCATTTGTCTTAAACGGGAAAATAAAATTCTGAAAAGAAACCATAAATAAGTAAAATGACTCTGATGATTAAAATAAAAAAAAATTTGACTGTGTGGAAAAAAGCAAAGGGGACTGTAATTTGCTTACGAAAATTACAAGCATATTAAAACAGAATCCAAACATATGAATAACACCAAAAAAAAAAAAAAAAAAAAAAAAAGGAAGGTAGATACTGCGACCTGTAATTTGCATATGAAAATTACAAGCATATTAAAACAGAATCAAAACATTTGTATAACACCAAAATAATATAGATATTGGAACCTGTAATTTGCATTCTAAAATTACAAGCATATTAAAACAGAAAAAATATATGTATAACACCCAAAAAATGTCGATATTCGAACAAATCAGAAAAAAGTAAATTATGAAATTTAATATCTTAATGGGCATTGAGTTCTGGTGGAAGCATCAAACACAGCACCGTCCATGCATTCTGCTTCTGAAATATTGTCATTTACCAAAATTAGGGACCGCAACAACTACCCACAATGGTGTTATCAAACAAAGCATGTTAGGGGCGATTAAGAACGGGAACATTTCATTACCCATTCAACTTATTCATGACAATAACAATGACACCTATTCATGTCGTTGCAGATATGCAAATCACAGTTTATCTAATGGATATTAATTACGCGTTTGATACGTCTCTGTTTCCACAGATGCAAAGATGATGAATGCACTAATTCGTGGCTATTCAAAGTCTGTTTGTTTTGACTTTGTTAAATGATAATGTTAAGATACCAACACTTACGTTGTAATTCTTGTTTGTGAAATATATAATTTAAAGCTTTAATGTTACTAAAACATTAAATAACTGGAAAAAGAGGAATAAAAATGTGGCCTAAAATTTTCGGAAGATATTATACACCGGAGAGTTCTTAATATAATCTGATGGTTTTGGGTATTTAAGTGATATGCTGTGTAAAAACCAACTATTTCATAATTGATAACTGTGTAACAAATACTTGGGTCTGTGGCTCCAGAACGTTTTTAAGAAATTATTTACTTGTCTCAAAGGGGAAAATAAAATTCTGAAAGTAAACCATATGTAAAATCATGAATCATTCTGGTGATTAAAAATTGTAACAATGCACAGAAAAAAGCAGAGGGAACTGTAATTTGCATACGAAAATTACAAGCTTATTAAAACAGAACCAAAACATATGTATTGCACCAAAAATATTTATATATTGGGACCTGGAATTTGCATACGAAAATTACAAGCATATTAAAACAGAAAAAAATATATGTATAACACCCAAAAAATGTCGATATTCGAACATATCAGAAAAAAAGTAAATTATGAAATTTAATATCTTAATGGGCATTGAGTTCTGGTGGAAGCATCAAACACAACACCGTCCATGCATTCTGCTTCTGAAATATTGTCATTTACCAAAATTAGGAACCGCAACAACTACCCACAATGGTGTTATCAAACAAAGCATGTTAGGGGCGATTACGAACGGGGGCATTTCATTATCCATTCAACTTATTCATGACAATAACAATGACACCTATTCATGTCGTTGCAGATATGCAAATCACGGTTTATCTAATGGATATTACTTACGCGTTTGAAACGTCTCTGTTTCCACAGATGCAAAGATGATGAATGCACTACTTCGTGGCTATTCAAAGTCTATTTGTTTTGACTTTGTTAAATGATAATGTTAAGATAGCAATACTTACGTTGTAATTCTTGGTCCCACACGAAATTCTACAACATTAACCGAATGATTAAATATCGAAAGCATAGAATGGTTGTAAGACGATTTTTTTTTTTTTTTTTTTTTTTTTTTTTTTTTTTAAGGTAATTACAATTCGAACTACTACTGTACAAAGCGCTGTTTGTGAAATCTATAATTTACCACTTTACTGTTACTAGAATATTTTATAACTAAATTCAGAAGCCCATGTCTTCACAATGTAAGTAGTTTGAAATCACGTGGTAGTACGTTGGCCAGGGCACCAGTTACCCATTGAGATACTACCGCTAGAGAGTTATGGAGATCCTTTGACTAGCCAGACAGTACTTCATTGGATCCTTCTCTCTAGTTACGGTTCATTTTCCCTTTGCCTGCACATACACTGAATAGTCTGGCCTATTCATTATAGATTCTCCTCTGTCCTCATACACCTGACAAGACTGAGATTACCAAACAATTCTCCTTCACCAAAAGGGTTATCTACTGCACTGTAATTGTTAAGTGGCTACTTTCCTCTTGGTAAGGATAGAAGAGACTCTTCAGCTACAGTAAGCAGCTCTTCTAGGAGAAGGACACGCCAAAATCAAACCATTGTTATCTAGTCTTGGGTAGTGCCATATTGGGACCTGGAATTTGCATACGAAAATTACAAGCATATTTAAACAGAATCAAAACATATGTATGACACCAAACAAATCTAGAGATTCGAACAAATCAGACAAAAATAAATGATGAAATCTAATATCATTTTATGATATAATAGAATTTCCTGTGGGACCAAGAACTATAACGTAAGTGTTGCTATCTTAACATTATCATTTAACAAAGTCAAAACAAACAGACTTTAAATAGCCCCGAATTAGTGCATTCATCGTCTTTGCATCTGTGGAAACAGAGACGTTTCAAACGCGTGAGTAATATACATTAGATAAACTGTGATTTGCATATCTGTAACGACATAAATAGGTATTGTTATAGTCATGAATAAGTTGAATGGGTAATGAAATGTTCCCGTTCGTAATCGCCTGTAACATATATTGTTTGATAACACCTTTGTGGGTAGCTGCAACTGGGGTCATAATTTCACTCTATTTTGATAGTATATTAGCTTTAAGTGCCACATAGCAGTAAGCATGCTGGCTGTGAGGCAACAATTAAAAAATGAAAATTGCAATAATAGTTAAAGTTAAGTGACCTAGTGCAGTGGGACACATGCTCTTCCACTGTCTTGGGTTATAGTTCTCTTGCTTGAGGGTACATTCGGGTACAATATTCTATCTCATTTCTCTTCTTCTTGTTTTGTTTAAAGTTTTTATAGTTTATATAGGAAATATTTATTTTAATGTTGTTACTGTTCTTAAAATAATTTATTTTTCCGTGTTTCCTTTTCTCACTG
>NC_090735.1:27760486-27765486 GCF_036898095.1 Palaemon carinicauda
TACAGATACTAGATAACAACTACCTCCCTTGTGTCAATAAAGATTTGTGTCCGACTGAGTATATAGAAAAAAAAAAGAATTATCAAGATAAAATGTGAGGAATTTAGTTATATAAGCTGATGATCTTCAGGGAATAAGAAAATTTTTTTTTACATGAAACTCAAAATTAATTGTTAAGGATAAATGTAAAGAATTTAGATAAATAAGCTGACAACCTTCAGTGAATGAGAGAAAAAGAAAAAAGAAAAAAAAATGTTAAATGAAACTCAAAATTAATTGTTAAGGATAAATGTAAAGAATTTAGATAAATAAGCTGACAACCTTCAGTGAATGAGAGAAAAAGAAAAAAGAAATAGAATATGTTACATGAAACTCAAAATCAATTGTTAACGATAAATTAAAGAATTTAGACGAATAAGCTGATAACGTTCGGTGAATGAGAGAAAAGGAAAAAAATCGACTAGGTTACATGAAACTCAAAATCCTTTCTCGTTTAAAACCATTCAAATCCAGAAATTCAAAACGATAATATTTTGCCAAACGTTATTTCCCCCACTATGGTTTCCGGCATTTTTCTTGGATCTCTCTCAACTTCACAAGCAAAAATCCAGTGAAATATTCCCAGTGCTTCTCCTCGTCCTTTTATTGCGAAGACTTCGTATATATTTTACAAGTAACATATTGGGAGCTTTTTTTAGCCTAAAGAGAAACGAGAGGCCCCCCTCTCCCCATTGAGTTAGTCAGGGTGTTCAGTGCCAATGGGGAGAAAAGGCTGAAAGGTAAATTACTGTACGTGTGAAGGGCTGAGACTGGGTATTTATCTCTCTCTCTCTCTCTCTCTCTCTCTCTCTCTCTCTCTCTCACAGTGATAAAACTTTGGAAAAATACGAAAATAAATATATATATATATATATATATATATATTATATATTATATACATATAGATATTTATATACATATTATATATATATATATATATATATCATATTTTATATATATATATATATATATATAAATAGATGGTGAATGGACAAATATTGATTTCACAGCTCAAGGTAGAGACGACTGGCAAAATCTAACCGAGGCCCTTTGCGTCAATAGGCGTAGAAGGAGATGATAATGATATATATATATCTATATATATATATATATATATATATATATTATATATATATATATATATATATGTGTGTGTGTGTGTGTGTGTCTTTATAGCAAGTCCCTTGAATAGCAAGTCCCTTGAAATCAGGTCACAATTTTCCCAGCTCTTCTCAACCTTGACTGCGACCCACCACTGTCCTCTCGCTACCAGGTAGATTTCCTTTTTCAATTAACAGTCATCTAATGTAAGAAGTGTTTAGGATATTCCCTATTTTCGAAGAGTTCTCTCATCTGATATTTTCTTCTTTTCTACGTTCTCACTTCTGATTCTAACAAGGCTAAGCATATGACGTTGTTAGAACCATGTTTTTATCGGTTTCTTCTTAGTTCATATCTTCAAAATGTTATATAATTCGACATCAGTGTGATCAATTTCAAATCATTAGTTTGGATATAGAAATGAAAGTAGATTTCTATACCATTCTTTATTTTATTATTATTATTATTATTATTATTATTATTATTATTATTATTAGAAGCTTTTACAAACTATAATGAATCTGACAATACAACTAAAAGATGGTAACCATCTAACGGTAATCTTACGTTAATCCATCTTACATTACTAGTACTGAAATACATCGAAACTTATCGAACTTCAACTAAAGATATTCCAACACGTTTAATTTACAGATGTTATTTGGAAGAGAATCAGTCAATCAAAAAAAATTTCTCATAACTAAAAAGGAAATTAAAGGTCACGAAACGATGTAAAAAATTAAGTTCGTGAAACTGTAGGTCACGAAACAATGTAAAAAATTCATTTCGTGAAATTGTAGGTCACGAAACGATGTGCAAAATTAAGTTTGCAAAATTATAGGTCGCGAAACGATGTGCAAAATTAGGTTTGCAAAATTTTAGGTCGCGAAACTGTAAAATATCTAGTTCGCGAAACGATGTGCAAAATCAAGTTCGCGAAATTTAGGTTGCAAAACAATGTGCAAAATTAAGTTTGCAAAATTGTATGTCGCGAAACGATGTGCAAAATTGAGTTTGTAAATTTTTAGATCGCAAACACTAAGTAAAATATCCAGTTCGCGAAACTGAAGGTCGCAAAACGATGTGCAAAATCAAGTTCGCAAAAGTTAGGTCGCAAAACGATGTACAAAATCAAGTACACAAAATTATATGCAAAATTAAGATAGCGACCTTGACCTTTTGGTTTCTCATATTCAATTCAGTTCGATATTGATTGCTTCGCCTCATGCTTAATGATTGCATAAAGGCTGAGTTTGTCTTTACACGGATCACAATTTTAGCGGTTTCTCTCCGCTATTCATCACTTGGTTTGTAAATTCGGTCATTTCTATATCTTAAATATATCTGAAAATAAATTTCATTTATCTAAATTAAGTTCTTTAGAGAATTGGTTATGTGCATAGTAAAGGTTTGATTAAACTTTTCTCTTTATTGTTCAATTAATCTATTTATGCTATTACCCATTTGTTAACTCATCATAGTTTTATCATATTATTTCTTTGGATATATCTTTATCATATTATTTCTTTGGATATATCTTTATCATATTATTTCTTTGGATATATCTAGAGGTTTTTATATTGGCTGAGGATATTGTATTAGTCATAAAATGTAAATATATCGCCACATAAAAGATAATTATATGTTCCCAGGATGAAAAAAAAATATATCCACAGAGATTGAAAATTATATCCTTGACACATGAATATTATCAAGGAATATAAAGTTAAAAGGCTGTTAACAACCAACTAAGCTACTATTTCCTTTCCTAACTGGGCTATTTTCCCTGTTGGGCCCCTTAGGCTTATAGCATCCTGCTTTTCCAACTAGGGTTGTAGCTTAGAAAGTAATAATAATAATAATCATCATCATCATCATCATCTCCTCCTACGCCTATTGACGCAAGGGGCCTCAGTTAGATTTCGAGAGTCGTCTCTATCTTGAGCTTTTATTTCAATACTTGTTCATTCATCTCCTCATCGCGCTTCATAGTCCTCAGCCATGTAGGCCTGGGTTTTCCAACCCTTCTAGTACCCTGTGGAGCCCAGATGAACATTTAATAATAATAATAATAATAATAATAATAATAATAATAATCACAAGGAACAAGCCTATTTTGTACACTAAACTACCTAAACAGGTGATAGGATGGTCAAAGAATTTCAGTGGAAATAAACGACAGTATAGTCACAATCATGAAGAATGACAATGCCTTGCAACTATATATTTCAACGTATCCTTTCCATTTATTAAAAAGCTAAAATTATCACGGCTCAGGCGATCTGTTTTGGCGGACTGCATCTCGAATGCGAAATGAATTTTTACTCCCTTTGTTTTGCAAGGTATCTAATTAAAGGTTGATCTATTATTCATCTTTTTTTTCTTTCTTTATTTTTCAGTTTAGTCGTTGGAAATTTCAGGTGTGTTTTGCACTGCGTTCGTCGCCCCTGTTATCAGAAAGAAATGCTAATGTGAAATTCAGTTTTCATGTATCAGAGTTACGTGATATATATATTGAATACCTCTGGCGAGATGGTTGGTCTGCTGTGTTTGATTTATTCTTCGTTCAATTACGAAATCAAAATTTCCATAAGTTTTTTTTTTCTTGTTTTCATATCATATTTAACCATCTGGTTTTTTAAAAAAAATTGTCATTCTCCTCTATATAATAAAAGCAATTATCTGGCTATATATATGTGTGTATATATATATATATATATATATAATTTCTTTCCGGTCACACTCAGCTTTCTCTGCCACATATATATATATATATATATATATGTATATATATATATATATATATATATTATATATATATATATGTGTGTGTGTGTGTATGTATATATATAATTTCTTTCCGGTCACGCTCAGCTCTCTCTCTCTCTCTCTCTCTCTCGAGAGAGAGAGAGAGAGAGAGAGAGTGCTATGTGCAAACCTATCTACGTATCAAATCGTCATTGTTGACGGGTCGTGTACACCAATAGAAAAATGTCATCCTACAACGCCACTGATATAAACAACCAATATTTGTCTGTTCTTGATAGGCCCACACAAATAGAGCAAATAGAAAATGTACAGAGTATATCGATATTTCACGAGAACACTGAATAATACCCAATACATTTTTAATTTCCACGATAGCATGTTCAGACTTTGAACTCTGAAAAAGCTTTTTATTTTTTACAGCAACGGTAATAGGTTTTCCAACTAAAAAAGAAATAGAAATTTTCTATATGCAAAGCGTGTTAATGATCTCTTAGTTTTTACAATACCATATGTAAGTAGGTATATATATATATATATATACACACACACACACATATATATATATATGCATATGTGTGTATATATATATATATATATATATATTTGTGCATATATTTACACAAATATTTCATATATATATACATAATATATATATATATATATATGCATGCATACATAAGTATGTATATATATCTAAATATATAATATTTTTGTATATAGATATATATACGCAAATATATATATATATATATATATATATATAAAATATACATACAAGTGTGTGTGTACATGTCTCCAAATTTATATCTGGGTGCGTGCCTGTGATTTCATACATTATATTTTCTGTGAGATATGTACTTGAAATTTCATTAAAATCTGAGCTCGTATGTCCCTGAAAAAAAAAAAATAAATACATTGACCTTTTGTTATTTCGGTCAGGCATCATCACCAGCGGCTGCATCATTCGTTGCTTATTAATGTTGGCAAAATCTGGAACAAAAATATTAGTTTGGATCCGCATAGTTTTAATCCCTGTCATTTTAGGATGATATACTAAAAAAAATTTTAGATTTCGAATATTTTATATTTAT
>NC_090735.1:27770486-27772986 GCF_036898095.1 Palaemon carinicauda
AAAGAAAGACAGATGATGAGAATAGAATATGCAATGGAAGATGAAATATCATTGGAAGGAGAAAGGTGTGAAATCATTTAAATATTTAGGAACTATGTTCTCTAATACAGGATTTTAGAATTGGAGTTTAATGAAAGATTAGAAAAGCAAACCAGACAATAGCTATGTTAAGTAAAATTTGGAAATCAAATCACGTGAAATTACATATACAAATCAGGTCATATATCAGTTTAGTGAGATCGGTGTTACTGTGTGGACATGAGTCTTGGCATGACAATGAAACAATATCCAACAGATTTTGTCGATTTGAGACCAAAGCCCTAAAAAAAATATTGGGAATTAAATGACAGGAGTAGAAACGAAACTAAATGGGATCAGAAGGCATTATCTGGTGGCCATGATTTCCGATTTCTTTCGTCAGATGACGTTATATGAGAATTCTAGTACAAAATCATTTATTTCATCCACTATTTTTCCAACACTTCGTATTAGTCTATCCTAAGTGTATCAGGGTTGTGGTGGTCTTTGTGGTAACGTCCCTGCCTGGTGATCGCCAGGCAGGGGTTCGAATCACGCTCAAGCTCGTTAGTTCCTTTAATCACTGCAACATCACCATCCATGTGAGCTAGGGAGAGGGGTGGGGTTTGGGGAGCCCATAGGTCTACCTGCTGAATTATCAGCAGCAATTGCTTGGCTCTCCCTGGTCCTAGCTTGGGCGCTATGCAAACTACAGTATATATGGTCAGTCTCTAGGACATTGTCCCGCTTACTAGGGCAATGACACTGTCCCTAGCTTCTGCCATTCATGAGCGGAATTTAAAACTTGAAACAAGAAAATTGAGACAAGCTAAAAATATAGGCTTAAAAGGACCTACTTCAAGTATTGCCGCTTCCGGCATCAATATTATCAGGTTTTGCCTCGAGAGCATAGCGAAGCAATATCCCTTATTGAAAAACTTTAAACTATCTAACTTCAAGGCTCTAGGAAGAAGCAGCTACGTCTCGTACGAATTATTCATGAAGCTTCATCGATATACGCCATCTAAGAAACAGAATATCTTAGATAAGAATTTTCATCCAATATAGCGAGTGAACCTGGGTACTATGCAAAATAGCTTCTTTGAAAACTTTATGCTCAGGCTTTTAGCGTTATACTTTGTACCTTCTAGATATAAATTTATATATATACATATATATATATATATATATATACACACATATATATACATGTGTTTATATATATATATATATATATATGTATGTATTTATATACATATATTATATATATATATATATATGTATATACATATATATGTATATATATATATATATATATATATATATTTATATTTATATGTATACGTATATATACATACATATATATATATATGTATATATATATACATATATATATATATATATTTATGTATATATATATATATATATATATGTATACGTATATATATATATATATATATATATTTATGTATATATAAATTATATATATATTTATGTATATATATGTGTGTGTGTGTTTAAGTATATATACAGTATATATATATATATATATGTGTGTGTATATATATATATATATATATATACTGTATATATAAATGTTAAATTTCTGTGCTCTGATCTCAAATTGAGGGGCAATGAGAAATTATTCCTCATATTAAAAGATTTTTTTGATGTTACAATTTCAAAATAAATTATGATGAATTTATTATTGTTATTATTATTCAAAACACTGAAGCCTACAATCTGAGCCCTTTTGACAAGTCTTGCACTCAATTTAATTTTTTCACTAACTACACATCACTCTACAAAGTTCAGAATCTCTACTTAGGTTGAAAAGTATTTAATTTAAAATTGGTTCGTCATGAAATTACCTCGATGCCAAAGAGGATGAATCAAAATCAATCAATCATGAAATTAAACAGTAATAATTTCCTCTTATGCCCCTGGAATCTTATATGACAAAATTTAGGAGAAATCAAGTATTAACCTCTCAAAGCTTATATTACGTAACAATCTGTATATTGTGTCTTGTACCATGATAATCAAATACAACTTTTTAAAATATTTAAAAGCACCATCAAAAGCAAATTATTTCCTCAAAATACAAAATACAAATTGTCTATGTAGGAATATCAGAAAAAAAACTAGGGGTAACTACTATTTTATACTATTGCAACATGTTAATGCAATTGTTACAATCATATTACAATTTATGAATTTCTATCTTTCCAGATCAGTAATGGAGGGAGGTACGAAAAACAAGACCCAGAATAGTTCTTACCAGAACAACGTCGCATCTCTCAATGTAATTATTAGCAGATGCATTGTCGAGTAAAATCAACACTCCCTGATGGAAACCAAGAATGAAAGTCTTCGTATCTCAGAGGAAATGAGAACCTTACTGACAGCCACGGAAATGACCATGTCAAACCTGACACTGTTTCCCATTACTAAACAGTGAAGCTCTGCAAAGAGCAAACTC
>NC_090735.1:27785486-27787986 GCF_036898095.1 Palaemon carinicauda
TCTCGACAGCTGCATAAATGGCTACACGACTGAGGAAAACACGTGTAACTGCAGACCTTGCTGGGAAGGACCAAGATGCCAACACTACAGTGAGTTTGATTTTTTCTAATTCAAAGTCTTAGAAATTAATTAACGAAAAATTAATGAAGTTTAAGTTTTCCATTCTACGGAATTCCAATTTTTCAGGCCTTTAGTTTTTCTTTATTTTCAAAAAACAAATATAGGTGAAATATGTATGCAACTTTGAAAAAAAAAGAATGTGAAGGAATATGATACATTCGCAAAAAATTCTTAAATATTAATAGTAATAACTATAATAATAATAACAACAACAACAACAACAACAATAATAATAATAATAATAATAATAATAATAATAATAATAATAATAATTTTGCATATAGCATATATTATTATTTACAATATAAAGTTTTAGTCTCTTCCAAATCCATACTAAAATGAAAAAATATTTTCTATATATTTGTGTTTTATATACGGCATTTTAATGAATACTTGGCACACAGATGAATTTATAAACTCTAATGTTATGAATATTTTAACTCAAAACTCTAAATCTAATCTGCCTAATCCAATCCAACGTAGCGTTACTTTATCATATCTGTGCAACGGAAGTCATGAAATACAGACTGACATGAAAATGGTATATTAATTAACTAGTTTTCCATGGTCACTGTACGCTCAGGTACAGTTATTATTATTATTATTATTATTATTATTATTATTATTATTATTATTATTACTATCCAAGCTGCAACCCTAGTTGGAAAAGCAAGATGCTATAAGCCCAGGGGCTCCAACAGGGAAAAATAGCCCAGTGAGGAAAGGAAATAAGGAAATAAATAAATGAAGAGAACAAATTAACAATAAATCATTCTAAAATAAGAAACAACGTCAAAACAGACATGTCATATAATAAACTATCAACAACATCAAAAACAAATATGTCATAAATAAACTATAAAAAGACTATGTCCGCCTGGTCAACAAAAAAGCATTTGCTCCAACTTTGAACTTTTGAAGTTCTACTGATTCAACCACCCGATTAGGAAGATCATTCCACAACTTGGTCACAGCTGGAATAAAACTTCTAGAGTACTGCGTAGTATTGAGCCTCGTGATGGAGAAGGCCTGGCAGGAATTCCTGGCACACCTCACAATGAGGAAGTACAGCCTGCCACATCCTTACTGTTCGGCGAATTCCTTCATTTAGCCCCACCCACCACCTCTGCCATCCCTGGCTACATCATCTGTTTGGTTATTCATCGTACAGTAAAGGTGTGGTAGGGTGTAATTTCCTAGAGGGAGGTGTGCCAGGAAAGGCTGTGTCCAACTGTACAATCCCCTATTTTTTTATGGAATGCTGAATATTTTATCTTTTATTTATTTCCGTTCTAGTTTATACATTCATATTACACATTCTCCTCTTCCTCCATACTCTTAACAACACCAAGACAACCGAAAAGTTCCTCGTCACTCAAATGTTTAACTACTACACTAGCTGTTCAGTTTCTACTTTCTCCTTGGTAAGGGTAGAAGAGACTCTTTAGCCATGGTAAGCAGCTCTTCTAGGAGAAGGACACTCCAAAATCAAACCATTGTCCTCTAGTCTTGGGTACTGCCATAGCCCCTGTAACATGGTCTTCACCTGTCTTTGGTTTAAATTTTGCTTGAGGGTACACAGAGGCACACTATTCTATCTGTTTCCTTATTTCCTTTCCTCAATGCGCTATTTTCCCTTTTGGAGTCCTTACGCTTATAGCATCCTGCATTTCCAGCAAGAGTTGTAAGGGTTGTAGCGTATACAGTATAGTAATAATAACAAAAATGTCATGATATTAGGAGTTTTATTCCGTTTAACTCAAATATAAATGTTCTTTTATGGAAGCTTTAGGATTTATGTATGTTTTTTTTTAATGGATTAACTTAATAATATTCATGATGACCACAAAAAAAGTCATAGAATTAAAGATTTACTTTGATGCTAGCTCCCCAGTCAAGATAAGGAATCAAATTAAATCTAGATTACCCTAATCTTAATTTCAGAAAATATAAATATTTATCTCCTAATTTTCCTTTATTCTTTGATATGCAATTTCCTTTCTTTTATTTCCCTCTGTGCTATAATTTCCATAGTCAAATATTTTCATCCAACTATTCATGTTAATGTTTTTTTCATATTATTAGCTAATTAACACATTTCCATCTTCTAGTTTAATATACATACATTAGACTTTAACCAATGAGGCCCTGACTGCAATCTGTTGAATATATAGACTCGGTCTGTATTTATGTAACAGAAACAAGTATTCACATATAAATAGAGTAACATGTCTTGAAATAAATATATCATAAGATATTTCTTTCCTATGTCTGAAAGAATTATATATCATAGTTTAATTCCATTGCATACTCCGTTCTCACCATCTCTGTCTTTCTTCTATTTATCATGAACCCAACCTTGTGTGATATTTCATGCATT
>NC_090735.1:27792986-27795486 GCF_036898095.1 Palaemon carinicauda
AACTTGATGCGAGTTTTAAAAATGTTTGATAATTTATGATTGGGTAATAATCCCGCTAGGTAGAATTCAGTGCTATGTCATTTGCAAAAATGGCGTGTATATATATATATATATATATATATATATATATATATATATATATATATATATATATATATATGTGTGTGTGTGTGTGTGTGTGTGTGTGTGTATTTGTGTGTATAAATATATACACGGTACACACATACATATATACATATATATATATATATATATATATATATATTATATATATGTATATATATATATATATATATATATATATATATATATATATATATGAATATATATCAATATATATATATATATATATATATATATATATATATATATATATATATATATATATAATGAACCATAATGTTAAAAAGGCACTAAGATTTTATGAGGTACAACGAGAAGTTATGTTGTCTGCAAATTACAATATGCTTCACGACGCTAAAACTACACAATTATCAAAAGAAATTACTTTCTCAAAATAGTTGCAAAAGTAATAATCCAAATTGGAATAATTTCATAGACAATACTATACCGTCCGTGTACTAAAAGCAAATTATGTTTATAAGAGACCATGTAACTGAATAGCTTTTATCTTCATATTAGCTACAGTATTACATCAAATAACAGGTACACAGAATCTCTTGGAAAGCCGAGTCATGAGATTATTATTCATATAGTGAAACTAATAGTATACTGTTATCATACTCTTCTGGTGCTTTTTCTACTGGAGATCTAGATAAAGCATCTGCATTACCCATCTTTGATGTCGGATGATATTCTATATCATAATATGCTGCTAACGTAATTGCCTAACGTTGTAGTCTTGCAACAATTTTATTTTATTCCAAAAATATCAGTTACATTTTCTAAAAGGAAAGAAAATGGAAGGAGTTGAGAGAAAAATATGAAAGGGAAGTGAGACAGTCCAATATGAATGCCCAGTAGATTTGTTATGGAGAACTGAGGAAGGAATTGAATAGAATAAGAGAATTGATTTACAGAAGATATGGAACGATATATTAAGGTTTCTGGAAGAACGAAATGAGTATCTTAGGAGGTAGAATCAGACGGAAGCGAAAAAAAAAAAAATCCAAAAAATGAACTTTCTGACCGATCAATACATCTTCTTCTGCAGGAGTCGTGTACCGATGCCCTGTAGATTTGTTATGGAGAACTGAGGAAGGAATTGAATAGAATAAGAGAATTGATTTACAGAAGATATGGAACGATATGTTAAGGTTTCTGGAAGAACGAAATGAGTATCTTTGGAGGTAGAATCAGACGAAAGCGAAAAAAAAAAATCCAAAAAATGAACTTTCTAACCGATCAATACATCTTCTTCTGAAGGAGTCGTGTACCGATGCCCAGTAGATTTGTTATGGAGAACTGAGGAAGGAATTGAATAGAATAAGAGAAATGATTTACAGAAGATATGGAACGATATGTTAAGGTTTCTGGAAGAACGAAATGAGTATCTTTGGAGGTAGAATCAGACGAAAGCGAAAAAAAAAAATCCAAAAAATTACCTTTCTGACCGATCAATACATCTTCTTCTGCAGGAGTCGTGTACCGGGCTTGGAGCACCGATGAGGACCTAGGTCTCACCTGCCCTTTGGGACCAGGTGAGTCGGCGAGATGTCCGTGCGCCGCTGTCACCTACCAGCTGTTCGCGCCGCCCGGCGATCGCCACTTCCTGCTGGATTCCGTCACGGGCCTCCTCACTCGAAATCTGAACACCACCTTGTATCCCGGAGCCACCTACACGTACAAACTTATGGTCCAGGGTAAGTAAATTTCTTTTTTGAGAAGGGGGGGGAGGGGGTTCCATGGGTTGTTAAGGTTATGTGTTGCTAGATGCCCTCCGTAGCATTTAATAATTACTCCTATTGTCCATTTCTTTTAGCGATGCATATTTGCACCGACTCGCAGCGGTGCCCTTTTAGCTCAGAAAATTTTCCGGATCGCTGATTGGTTGGACAAGATAATTCTAACCAATCAGCGATCAGGAAAATTTTCCGAGCTAAAAGGGCACCGCCGCCAGTCGGTGCAAATATGCATCGCTAAAAGAAATGGACTATAGTGATTTCCTTGGGATGTTAAGGGTATATGATGCTAGATGTCCTTTGTTTTATTTGATAATTATTCGTCTGGATGTTGTTGGGTTGTTAAGGGTATGTGATGGTAGATGCCCTCTGAGGTATTCAATAATTATTCATTGGGTTGTAGATGGGTTCTTAAGGTTATGTGATGCTAGATGCCCTCTGAGGTATTTAATAATTATTCATTGGGTTGTCGTTGGGTTGTTAAGGGTATGTGATGGTAGATGCCCTCTGAAGTATTTAATAATTATTCATTTGGTTGTCGTTGGGTTGTTAAGGGTATGTGATGCGAGACACCCTCTGTAGTATATCATAATCATTCCTAATGATTTTGTTTGTTTGTTAATGTTATATAATGCTAG
>NC_090735.1:27812986-27815486 GCF_036898095.1 Palaemon carinicauda
TCAGCAAGCATTGTAAACCCATGTATTATCTTATTCATTTTGTTTCGTGTGTTTCTTAAGAAGGATAATCACCACAGTCAATGGGCTTCATATTCCAAAATTTTTAACTAACGAAAAAATCTTTTTTTCGAGAAGCATGTATTTAATAATGTTTCGACCTTGGACGCAGTCTGTGGCTCACTTCAATTGCTGCTCCTTGACATTCATCGATCATTTCGAAAAGAAAAAAAAAAATATTATTCAGCGATTAAAAATGAAACATAAATACTTCTGATTGAAACTCTCTTTTGCAGAATAAATAATATTATTTTTCTCTTACATCAATTGGAATCTTTGTCTTTGAACTAGACTCAATAAGTAATCAGAAAACCGAAATGAAATTATAAGGAAGGATTTATTCTTATCCCATGCAATACCTATGTTTTGGGAACAAAGGACGCAAAATTTATTTAGATAAGAAACCTAAGCTTTTTGTTGAGTCATTCTCATAGATAATTCAGAAAAAAAAATCTGTTATTCAGAAAAAAAATTTAATATTAACAGGTTAGAAATTGGCTTGTTATTTAAATCTTTAATCCTTTGTTTTCTTCTGTTAAATATACGTCATGAGATTTCTGCAATTCACTTATATAATTTATAAATAAAACGTTATTTAAAGTAGAAATAATAATATCAACAGTTTGGAGATTTGCTTGCTATTCTTATTCCTTTGTATTTTTCTTCTGTAAAATCCAGGTCATGAGATTTTTGCAATTAGTTTAGATAATTCATAATTTAAAATCTAAGTCCCGACACTTTTTGCGATTTATTGTCCTTGGATTTACAAAAAAAGAAATATGTAAAAATTTACAAGCAAAAAGCTCGTTGAAATAAATTAAGCCACGTTGCTATATTCATGCAAATCTGAATTCAATCAGCCGAGTGTTGTTCCTCATAACTAAACCATTGCTATTGATGGCGTCTTCATTCAGTGTCGACACTTGAAAGCACCTACGTAGTGGAGTGCGTACATTCCACATCTTCTTTCTCTACTTAATTGAGGCAATTAGGTTGGCGGTAGTGAGACTCTTTGCACTTACCTGTCATGACCTGACAATGATTTTGCAATTTATGGACGGACTCAAATTTTCTCCTTTAAGTAAATTCTTTTGTTAATGGAAAATCATGATTTTTTCTTATTTCGTTTATTTGTACAACTGCCAACTCACCTTTTTTTTTTTTTGCATTGACTTGGAAAGAATTTGGCCGTTGGGAATATATATTTACTGCTTCAAGAAAATGTTCATTTTAAATTTACTGAATGTGAGTACCTGAAGAATAGAGCCAAACACACACACACACATATATATATACATATATAAATACATATATACATATATATATATATATATATATATATATATATATATATATATATATATATATATATATACATACACACACATATATATATATATATATATATATATATATATATATATATATATATATATATACACACACATGCATATATATATATATATATATATATATATATATATATATATATATATATATATATATATATTCTTACAATGTCTACTGATATTGAATGGGAAGTGTCACAAGTTTAAATGGTAAAAATGATAACATATCATAATTGCTGACATATATAATTGCTATTAATCATACCGAATCGAAATGAATCAAACCAACAAAATATGACGAAACTGACTTGGTGTCTCATCGATTTCATTCATAAATACATTTCCTAGAATCCCATATTCTATATTCCATTTACTGTATTTATATTTCATATAATAAGATTTTTTTTTTTTTTGGGGGGGGGTTATATAGACATTTAAAAATCAGGCTTTTAGTGGGATTAGTATTACTGTATGGACACAAGTAGTAGTACGGCAATAATAGATTTGAGAACAAAGCCCTCAGAAGAATATTGGGAGTTAAATGGCGGGACATTATCAGAAATGAAACTATAAGAGAGATTACTCGAGTGCCATATGTGGATGGGATCATGGTGAGGGGTAGATGGGGATTATTTGGGCATATTCTTCAGATTCCCCATGAGAGATTATTAGTTCACCAAAGTATTAACTGGGCTCCACAAGGAACTATAAGAGTTGAAAGACCCAAACCTACATGGCTGAGGACTATGAAGCACGAAGTAGGAGATGATGAGTGAGAATTATTGATTTAAAAGCTCAAGATAGAGACAACTGGCAAAATCTAACCGAGATGATGTAGATGTTTACTTATAAAATAAATATATGTAGACGTTTCAATTTTCAGAGTCTGGTTCTGCTATTGTGCTCTTCATAAGATCCCACAACGAATAATTACTTTTAAACGTTAATCTATTAGATGTGTAAAACGTCAAAAGATATCCAGTTTTCCTATGCTACATTCTTAGATATTTGTGCTTGATATTCAAACAATGTAGTCATATTCCTTTCATACCATTAATGAGTTTGAATTAGTAGTATCTACTAATCGAAGGGCA
>NC_090735.1:27820486-27825486 GCF_036898095.1 Palaemon carinicauda
TTTTATACCTAAAGATGTTGTATGCTATCCCATTATTATTATTATCATTATTATTATTATTATCATTATTATTACTTGCTAAGCTACAACACTAGTTGAAAAAAAACAGGATGCTATAAGCGCAGGGGACCCAACAGGGAAAATAGCCCAGTGAGGAAAGGAAACAAGAAAAAATAAAATATTTTAAGAACAGTAACAACATTAAAATAAATACTTCCTATACTATAATCATTTCAACAAAAAAAAAAAAAGAAAGAGAAAGAAATTAGATAGAATAGCGTGCCAGAGTGTACCCTCAAGCAAGAGAATTTTAACCAAAGGCAGTGGAAGACCATGGTACAGAGGCTATGGCACTATCTAAGACTAGAGAGCAATGGTTTGATTTTGAAGTGTCTTTCTGCTAGAAGAGCTGATTACCATAGCCACTGAAAAATTACAGTGCAATAATTAACACCTTGGATGAAGACTAATTGTAGACTGATTTGATAGAAATAACTGGTATTGATAAAATTGTATACCAGTTTCTATATTGCGGATGAAATAACTGAAAAATATTCAATTTTTTCTTATATGTTAATGTGCTACAGATTAAGTGAAAATAGGCTAATTTCGCACCGGCTTTAGATCCTCTATACAAAGAGTAGGTAACTGTTTCCAAAGAAACAGAAAAAAGTTCCTCGAAAAACATCAACGAAGACGAAAAGTTTAGCTGAGAACTTTTGCACAAGATCGATTGGGATGTGTTGGGTTGACCCGGAGAGATGAAAAAGAAAAAGAAAATCCTTTGGACAAGAAATCTTGTGGTTGAAGATTATATGTTTCTTTGATTATTTGTAAGGAATAGGAAACAGAAATATAACTCGGAAATGTTTTAGAAACAATAAATATATTTTGAAGAATGACTTCAAACGTGACGATGGAAATCTAAACATATTAATTGAAGTTCTCTAGGTTTCTTGCATAGAAGTTCATGGACACCGAAAAATAATACGAAATACGACTGAAAGATGTTGGATTCATTATCATCATCATCTCCTCCTACGCCTATTAACGCAAAGGGCCTCGGTTAAATGTCGCCAGTCGTCTCTATCTTACGCTTTTAATTCATCTACTTTACGCTTCATAGTCCTCAACTATGTAGGCCTTGGTCTTCCAACTCCTCTAGTTCCTCGTGGAGACCAGTTCAAAGTTTCTTGGAGAGTGCGAAGAGCATGTCCAAATCATCTCCATCTACCCCTCACCATGATTTCATCCACCTATGGCATTTGACTAATCTCTCCTAGTTTCATTTCTAATCCTGTCCTGCTACTCAACTCCCAATATTCTTCTGAGGGTTTTGTTCTCTAATCTACAAAATCTGTTGGATATTGTTTCATTGTTATACCGCGACTCATGTTCATATAGGTTTATGCATTAGATATTAAACAATACGTATAGTTAATTTTTCACATAAGTAATTAAAAGCAAATGGATGTCGTAAATAGCAAGAAAATCAAGTTCAAGTAACAAAGTAGAGTACAATTGCGGTTGAGAGAGAGAGAGAGAGAGAGAGAGAGAGAGAGAGAGAGAGAGAGAGAGAGAGAGAGAGAGAGAGAGAGAGAGAGAGAGAGAGAGAGAGAGAGAGAGAGAGAGAGAGAGAGAGAGAGAGAGAAACATTTCAAGTTTCATTTCCTGGTGATGAAAAGTTCTTAAAAATCGTTTTAAGATTATGTTTAATCGGTTTCATCCTCTCGAGTTACCTTCTATTTCCTCAAAAAAAAAAAAAATCATAGGAATTTGCGTATAGCAGCCAAACTTACGCAAGACACATTATCAATTAAGAATGATTCAACCTACACGAAAATCTTAAATACCAAATGTTGACCTTTGAAGATATAACAAGATATACAACATTATCATGTGAATACTAGTTACTGAAATAAATCGCTAGATTTAGATGTTAAAAGTATTAAATCCGTCCGTACCGAAATTAAAAATAATTTGTAGAATCATTTTCAGCCCAAATTTTTACAAATTTTCGAATGAAAATGAAAATTTTCATTATTTGCATAGTTCCTAGCAGTCAAAACTCTTCTTGTTAGATTGATAATGACTGGAATAAATTTTTTTTCGTATTTTCAAGTATTATTTGTATAAACATTCACAACATACAGTCTTGCGCAAAACATTTTTGCATTTAACCACATTTCTCATTATCAACGATCCTATAATGTATTCTAACAATCAAATAATAAACTATTTTACAAAAGCTCTGCATTTGCATTTTCTATCATGACAGAGAATTATCTATGTGCTTTTGATATGAAATTGGATAACCAGAAGTGACTGCCTAAGGCGTGCACATTTTCTGATACATTTTTTTATAAAGATTACTTTTCATTTTAAAATATGCATGAGATTTTAAAATAAACTATATTCTATGAAATACTTTAAAGTACTAAACATAAAAAAAATACCAATAAAATTAAATCAGAAAGTTTAATTTAAAGTAATGTTTTAATAAACAAAATCATAATTGAAAAACAGACCTACGTGCTATTTCAGAAATTGAAAACTATGCATATCACTTGAAATTAGCAAGCACTATTTGATTTAAATTTCTTTCGAATAATTGTAATAACTACTATAGTGATTTTCAGTAGAAAAATTTGCGAATACTTTGTATCATTGAGATAAACTTTCAATGAGAATTTAATGCCATGTGAAAAATTCATAGAATTCTATTTACTTCATTCAGGGATTCCTTTGCTATGTTAAATGTCTCTCTATAACATAAATTAATTCTTTATAAGGATTCTTTAGATATGCAAAACCATCAAGTAGTTTGAAATAGAATAACTTAGGGTTGCGGTGGCCTGGTGGTAGCGTCCTTGCCTGATGATCGCCAGACTGGGGT
Organism: Palaemon carinicauda; assembly: GCF_036898095.1. Lineage (NCBI taxonomy): Eukaryota > Metazoa > Arthropoda > Malacostraca > Decapoda > Palaemonidae > Palaemon > Palaemon carinicauda. Next base: position 27,823,383 of record NC_090735.1, read on the forward strand.
TCAAGTCCGCTCAAACTCGTTAGTTCTTTTAGTCGCTGCAACCTCACCGTCCTTGTGAGCTAATGATGGAGGGTTTGGGGGAGCCTACAGGTCTATCACCTGAGTCATCAGCAGCCATTGCCTGGCCGTCCTTTGTCTTAGCCTAGGTGGAGAGAGGGCTTGAGCGCTGATCAGATGTAATATGGTCTCTAGGGCATTGTCCTGCTCGATAGAGCAATGTCACTGTCCCTTACCTCTGCCATTCATGAGTGGCCTTTAAACCTTTAAACTTGCGAGGATATACTTTGGAAATCTTAGTTATGATATATCTTATATCTTATATAAAAAGTTACAAGTTATATTTCTTGTTTATCAAACATTTACAAAGATAAGATTATAAATAAATTCCAGAAAAAACTAATATCACGATAACCTTTGAAATTTGAATCAGAATTGAGCAATAACAAACGATGTTTGAGCATTGTAAGTATAATAACATCCGGTTTTATGACTGACGGAAAATCAAAGTTCAGTCAGATCAACGTATTGTGATTTAATATATTTCATAATATATTATCGTATGTGTTTATAGGTTCGTGTATATTAGTTTTTTATTCATAATGCTGTTGAATTAATTTAATTGCCATAATATCATGTATTAGAATTGGAAATGAAGCCTCTTTGTCTTTTTTTTTTTTTTATTTCATAAAATTGTTTAATCGTCTCTCTCTCTCTCTCTCTCTCTCTCTCTCTCTCTCTCTCTCTCTCTCTCTCTCATACATGCATATATACATAAGTGCATATGCTCCCGCACACTTTACCTCTCTCTCTCTCTCTCTCTCTCTCTCTCTCTCTCTCTCTCTCTCTCTCTCTCTCTCTCTCTCTCATACATGCATATATACATAAGTGCATATGCTCCCGCACACTTTACAAGGCATTGTGTACAATGTAAAATTATAGAAAAATGCAGAATTCTTTGTACTATAAATAAGCAAATCATTTATAAGCAGTAATACTTTAAATTATTCTGTATTTTTCCTGATTCTAGTTTCTCTGTATTTAATGCTGTAATTTTCATGCCAATTTACTCGTGAGAACAAAGTCTTTTGAAGAATATTCACATAGTAATTATCTTGGTAGAATTATCTGGGTCATGAAAATTATGTGTTCAGCTTTCAAGAAAGCAAGCACACTTAGTTTAAATCAAAGTATTTTGACGTCACTGTTGAAAAAAAAAAAAATATGAAATAGGTTATTTGTAAAATTAACCTACTTCCATGGTATTTTTCCTATCCAGTAATTGGAAATTATCTGTATTTTAATTACGTGAATAATTAAACATTAAACTCCGGTTATCATTTGATCGTTTAATCAAACATTTTCATTACAATTTATTTTGTGTATGTCTACGCATGGATCCGTTTTGTATTCAGTAACTGTTCTGGGTTAACAATAGAGCAGGTGGGTCCTGTAATGCAATACAGCAGGTGTGTCTTGTCATGGAACTAATATTAACGGGAAAGTGATGAATCTCGTGGATGGACATAAGGTGGTAAACAGGACAGGTTTGTTATATGACGTAATAACCATAATGGCCCAGAGAGAGAGAGAGAGAGAGAGAGAGAGAGAGAGAGAGAGAGAGAGAGAGAGAGAGAGGAATATATATATATATATATATATATATATATATATATATATATATATATATATATATATATATATACAGTATATAATTATATATATATATATATATATATATATATATATATATATATATATATATATATATACCAGTTAGCCGACATTAATAACAAACAAAAGGGGATATGTTTTCTCATCGTTCTTTTTTGCATGACAAGGGACTCAGCCAAGTTTGTTTGGTATTACGAGGGTGCCACATCCCACCCTTCCCCAATCTTCCACCAAGGTGACCTGAGGTAGCAGCAAGGCCTATCGGAGCTGCGTTACAACCGCTTGTCATTCATTCCTATTTTTAGCACTTTTAAATGCCTCACTCACATTTATCCTCCTGTCACCTAGGGCTCCCTTCACTCCATACATCCAACCAAATCTCGTCCTTCCTCTTGCACTTCTCCCATCAACTCTTGCATTCATAACCTTCTTC
>NC_090735.1:27855486-27857986 GCF_036898095.1 Palaemon carinicauda
TCTGCTCGTGAATGGCTGAGGCACGAGAGTGACAATGCCCTAGCTATCAGGACTTTGCCCTAGAGACTGGCCATATAATATCAGCACTCAAGATCCTCTCCACCTAAGCTTGGACCAGGGAGGGAAAGGCAATGTCTCCTGATAACTAAGCAGGTAGATCTATTGGTTCCCCAAAACCCCTCCATACTTAGCTTAAAAGATTAGTGAGGTTGCAGACACTACACGAAACTATAGATCTTAAGCAGGACTCGAACCCCAGTCCGGCAAAACGCGATACACGGTGGGACGTTCCCAATAGTTTCTCATAGTCATTACATGTAATTAACACGAGCTTCTTCATTGATTGTGTATGTTCACGTGACTGCGTGTGTCCGTTTGTATATTATCTAGTATGCGATATGTTGCGTGTGAGACTTTTCATGTTCGCTATCTTGCAATATGTAGTTTTTTAAAAGATTTATTTACTAAAAGAAAATCTAAAACAAAAATTCCAAAATGAAGGTTTTCACTGTTCTGTCTTTGACCAATGAGATTAGAAGGGATTAGTTAATCATAATCGCTTATATATCGTATTATCGAAGATATTGTTCTCTGAGATTATCATAGCATTGCATAAAGGCTTACTGGTTCACTGAGAAATAAAAGTTCGAGGAAAATGAACTGGGAAATTATTCTTTCATCTTATAGGAAGGTTTTAGATCCTTTTAAACACTTAACTCTTTTTCTACTTCTAATTAACTTTTTCTTGTTTATCAATAAAAAAAAAAGTTCATTAGTATTTTAGAATAGGAAAACAACCTTTAATTTCTATTCTGATTATGATTTTTGTTGTTTGATATAATTTTCAAAATCATTTTTTAGAAAGAACAAAATTCCTAAAACGAAACATAATATGACGTACATAAAAATATCCTCGTCTTCCTTTGATTTTCATTTTCTTATTTCTTATTTCTAATCCTCCTCTTCGTTAATCTTATGAAACATTAATTTTTCTTTCTATCTTCCGCCTTCGACATTCGCCTTCAATTCACCTCAACGTGATTAAGATAGGCCTTCTTACTTCTACTACCATCCACCCACCCTTTTCTTCGACCGCTTCATTTTTTCCGACTATTTGCCTCCCCCCCCCCCCCCCCCCCCTCTGCACAAAAGGCTGGACACCCCCCTCCCCACTCATTTCAGCTGATGAAAGCCCGACTCCAATCGTCCTCTCCTTGTGTTTGCAAATCGTCTGGAAATAATTCCTATCTGCGATTCATCATCGATGAGACTCATTTGAAATACAACCGTTTTTTTTTTTCTTCTTTTTTTTTGTGAGTAGGAGTCTTTTGTTCCTCCCACATTACGAAAATTATTCCGAACTGTGTTTGCTCAGATTACCTCCTCATTATAGCTAATTGCCGATTTGAAACTGAATGTGTTATGGTCATTATATGTAACTGATACTTGTTTCTTCATTGTCTATGTATGTTTAAGGGTCGCTTCGCACGCGGGGATTAATATCGCGCGGAATAGAGATCAATGAAGATCAATGAGGCCCTTCACACGCTACCCCGCTCGGAATAATTTCCGAGCGTCAGTGATTTATAGTCGAGTACACTGCTAATCCGCGCGGTTCCATTGTAGCGGCTTATAGAAGCTACGGGGGCGCTCTGGGAAAATCCTCTCTCTTGAAGTTCTGCCTTCCAACGAGCGGAAATGTTTCCGTACGGGAAAAATCGCTCGTGTGAAACAAGCCTCAGTGTATGCGTGTGTTGTAAGATTGGTTTCTAATATATGGGTATTTTGTGCGCGTCTGTGATCTTGTTTTCTAGCATGTAACATGTCGTTTGGCCTCAATATATGTTGTATTTTCGTTACTATAACTGTTATATTGCTATCGTATAGTGAAAAAGGCTTATTGACCAACTGATGAACAACATTCGAGGGATGCTATAGAATACGAGGCAAACTGAATATCCCTCTTCCATTAAATAATACGATTTTGAAAACAAAACTTTAATACGATTATCTACTTACGGTTTTGTCATAACGTTAGGTCAAAAGATCGTTTTCGATTTATATTATAAAATTAGTAATATACCAAAGGTTTTGTCATTATTATTTTCGGAGGAATAAATGCATGACATGCATTTCTGATTGGGATTTGTATACTATTCTCAATAGTGTTTTACTATATACTGTCTTTTTTTTTTTTTTTAAAGAAGCCTTCTGCAATATAAATATTATAAACTTGAAGAACTAAACATCATGTAGTAATTATTTCGTGCAAATTTTCGTGCATTCACTATTGTAAAACATCTTATAAGAAAATATTTATATCATGTATATAATTTGTATTATGCAGGAATGTATTACATTTGATTTTCTGCATTTGTTAAATGAAATTACGAACAGCGTATCTTTTTACCAGATAGCATTACCTCTTTATTACGGTTCAATCAAAACGAATATAGCGAGGTATTTTTTCCTTTACTTCTATTTTTTTCCTGATATAATA
>NC_090735.1:27865486-27870486 GCF_036898095.1 Palaemon carinicauda
CAATATATATATATATATATATATATATATATATATATATATATATATATATATATATACCGTATATATATATATATATATATATATATATATATATATATATATATATATATATATATATATATATATATATATACATGTGTGTGTATGTGTGTATGATATGTATAGAGACATGAGAGTAAGTATTAATTACTTGATTGAAGCAAGTACTTTTGTGTTATTTACGTGGTAAGACTCACACTGAAATGTAAACACAGGTATATCGTGTTCATATAGGTCTGATCATGAAAATCGGATCATGAAGGTTCAATTGGGGCCCTAAATTGAAATGGACTTTTTGCAGAGCCTTAATTAACATTGTGTCCTGGATAGAGCCATTAACATGAATTACTGTGTGGTCGTTTGAGCACAGAATCCAATGACCCCTTTTGACCTCATGAATAACGTAAGCATTATTTCCGGATCTGTTTGATAGTCAGTTTTATTATATTTGGTGTGTATGCATATATATATATATATATATATATATATATATATATATATATATATATATATATATATATATATATATATACAGAGAGAGGTGGGGTCAGGGATTGGGTCAGTCATATGAAGAGAATAAGAAGAAGTTTTGGAAAGAAGTGAAGAGAGTAAGGAAGGCTGGCGCAAGAATTGAAGAGACAGTGAAAGATGGAAATGGAAGGTTGTTAAAAGGAGAGGAGGCAAGGAAAAGGTGGGCGGAATATTTTGAAAGTTTGCTGAATGTTGAGGATAATAGGGAGGCAGATATAATTGCTGTTCCAGGTGTTGAGGTGCCAGTGATGGGAGATGAGAATGAGAGAGAGATAACAATAGAGGAAGTGAGGAGAGCACTAGATGAAACGAGAGTAGGAAAAGCATCTGGTATGGACGGTGTGAAAGCTGAGATGTTGAAGGAAGGGGGTGTGACTGTACTTGAATGGTTGGTGAGATTGTTTAATATGTGTTTTGTGTTGTCAATGGTACCAGTAGATTGGGTTTGTGCATGTATTGTACCACTATATAAGGGTAAGGGAGATGTGCATGAGTGTTGTAATTCAAGAGGTATTAGTTTGTTGAGTGTAGTTGGAAAAGTGTATGGTAGAGTACTGATTAATAGGATTAAGGATAAAACAGAGAATGCAATCTTGGAAGTACAGGGTGGTTTTAGAAGAGGTAGGGGTTGTATGAATCAGATTTTTACAGTTAGGCAGATATGCGAGAAATATTTAGCAAAAGGTAAGGAGGTGTATGTTGCGTTTATGGATCTGGAGAAAGCATATGATAGAGTTGATAGGGAAGCAATGTGGGATGTGATGAGGTTATATGGAGTTGGTGGAAGGTTGTTGCAAGCAGTGAAAAGTTTATACAAAGGTAGTAAAGCATGTGTTAGAATAGGAAATGAAGTGAGTGATTGGTTTCCGGTGAGAGTGGGGCTGAGACAGGGATGTGTGATGTCGCCGTGGTTGTTTAACTTGTATGTTGATGGAGTGGTGAGAGAGGTGAATGCTCGAGTGCTTGGACGAGGATTAAAACTGGTAGGCGAGAATGACCATGAATGGGAGGTAAATCAGTTGTTGTTTGCGGATGATACTGTACTGGTAGCAGACACAGAAGAGAAGCTTGACCGACTAGTGACAGAATTTGGAAGGGTGTGTGAGAGAAGGAAGTTGAGAGTTAATGTGGGTAAGAGTAAGGTTATGAGATGTACGAGAAGGGAAGGTGGTGCAAGGTTGAATGTCATGTTGAATGGAGAGTTACTTGAGGAGGTGGATCAGTTTAAGTACTTGGGGTCTATTGTTGCAGCAAATGGTGGAGTGGAAGCAGAGTGAATGAAGGTTGCAAAGTGTTGGGGGCAGTTAAGGGAGTAGTAAAAAATAGAGGGTTGGGCATGAATGTAAAGAGAGTTCTATATGAGAAAGTGATTGTACCAACTGTGATGTATGGATCGGAGTCGTGGGGAATGAAAGTGATGGAGAGACAGAAATTGAATGTGTTTGAGATGAAGTGTCTGAGGAGTATGGCTGGTGTATCTCGAGTAGATAGGGTTAGGAACGAAGTGGTGAGGGAGAGAACGGGTGTAAGAAATGAGTTAGCGGCTAGAGTGGATATGAATGTGTTGAGGTGGTTTGGCCATGTTGAGAGAATGGAAAATGGTTGTCTGCTAAAGAAGGTGATGAATGCAAGAGTTGATGGGAGAAGTACAAGAGGAAGGCCAAAGTTTGGGTGGATGGATGGTGTGAAGAAAGCTCTGGGTGATAGGAGGATAGATGTGAGAGAGGCAAGAGAGCGTGCTAGAAATAGGAATGAATGGCGAGCGATTGTGACGCAGTTCCAGTAGGCCCTGCTGCTTCCTCCGGGGCCTTAGATGACCGCGGAGGTAGCAGCAGTAGGGGAGTCAGCATTATGAAGCTTCATCTGTGGTGGAAATGTGGGAGGTTGGGCTGTGGCACCCTAGCAGTACCAGCTGAACTCGGTTGAGTCCCTGATTAGGCTGAAGGAACATAGAGAGTAGAGGTCCCCTTTTTGTTTTGTTTCATTGTTGGTGTCGGCTACCCCCCAAAATTGGGGGAAGTGCCTTGGTATATAGATATATATATATATATATATATATATATATATATATATATATATATATATATATATATATATATATATACATACATATATATATATATATACATACATATATATATATATATATATATATATATATATATATATATATATATATATACATATATATATATACATAGTTTTCTCTACCCAACATCAAAATTCATAATCTATCCTATGACAACAAATTACGATCAATTTAATTTTAATTAATTATTATAATTAGATATTATTTCGACGCTCAAAACTCTGTTATCATTATCGTTTTTTTTTTATAATTAAGACAAAATAGTATATTTGTTTTCCTATACTTCCACATTTATTTTCCACCTTTTATATGAACATTGTTTGGTCAAAGGGGGAATTGATATGAATGGCGAAAGATTTTCATAAGGGTGACAAATTTCTTTACAAAACACACATGCAAAAGCACAGACAATCACACACGCACACACATGCAAATATACACATACCGTATTTATGTATATACACACAAAACACACACACACACACACACACACACACACATATATATAATATATATATATATATATATATATATATATATATATATATATATATATATATATATATATATATTATTAGCCGTTATTAGTCCACGTGTTCTTCCAATTACGTCTGTTTACGGACTTGCTATGATAGTCTACACCGGCAAACTTTCTTAGTTCGTGAATCCATTGTTTTCTCTTCATTCCCTTGTTTCTATTGCAATCGCGAGGGACCCATTCTGTTTTACTTAATGCCCATCTATTGTCTCTCTGTTATTCTCATTATATGTCCTGCCCATGTCCCTTTCTTTTTCTTGCATGTTGTTATAATATCCACTACTTTAGTTTTCTCTCGTATCCATGTTCTCTCTATTTCAGTCTCTCAGTGCTATTCCTAATATCATTCTTTCAATAGTTCTCCGAGTTGTAACTGGCTTATGTTTTAAGGTTTAAGTAATGCTTCAAGTTTCTGATGCATAATATATATATATATATATATATATATATATATATATATATATATATATATATATATATATATATTATATATATATATATATATATATATATATATATATATATATATATATATGTATATATATACACAGATATACATATATATGCAGATATAGATGTATCTAAAAGTGTGTGTGTGACTTTGGGTACATGCATGTGTGTGGGAGTAGACACACACACACGCACACACATATTCATATACACACACACACATATATATATACATATATATATATATCCATATATATATATATCTATCTATCTATCTATCTATATATATATATATATATATATATATATATATATATATATATATATATATATATATATTATTACACACACACACACACACATATATATATATATATATATATATATATATATATATATATATATATATATATATATATATATATATATATATATATATATCATTACAACCAATCACATTATTCACCAATGTTATGTATCCTAATTCCTTTAAATTAGTCTTGTACACACATTATCAAACCAAGTTTTGCCTTCAAGCATACTCGGAAACAAAAGAAACGCAGAGAATGAAACCGATTTGAGATACATAGAACCTACAGTCATTAAAACAAGGGTGAAATACCTTCCTTCTTATTCAAGTTACATGGAACGTCCGTGCAGGATATATAGGTAACAGACGATAGGCCGCCCAGTGGCGCCCCATTTGCATTGTAATTTCCTGAGCGGGATTTGTTTGGCAGCCACAGGTTTTTCCAGTGCCAGACTCCTGGCCCCTCCTCCCAATTTCTTTTTTAACATTTGGTCTTTTTCACTCCATGATACTATCAAGCTGTAATATGATGATTCGGTATATTCATTTTGCTTTATACATTCAGGATCCAGGGTCTCTCTCTCTCTCTCTCTCTCTCTCTCTCTCTCTCTCTCTCTCTCTCTCTCTCTCTCTCTCTCTCTCTCTCAAACATATAGAGGAATTAATTACAAATGATAAAGAGATTAATAAACAATGTAAATTAAAATACAGGGCAATTCTTCAAAATTACAGTGTTTTGGAAGCTTTTTTCCGTTAATCTTGCAAAATATTTTTGGAATTTTAAGGTATATTTTAATCAACTAATGATTATTTACTCATAAATATAAGTAAGGAAAATTGGCAATATATATATATATATATATATATATATATATATATATATATATATATATATATATATATATATATATATATATATATATATATATATATATATATAATTTTCAAGGCCAAGCTTCATAATCGCCAAAATGTGTCTTTTCAAAATCTATCTTTTCTTACAATATTATAGGAGTTATGATAGAATAAAGGGCTATGGT
>NC_090735.1:27875486-27877986 GCF_036898095.1 Palaemon carinicauda
TCATATAACTGTAAATCAATAAAACAAGCTGAAAGGGGTCCAATGGAATACGAGAATAATAAACAGACAATGGAGAAAAGAAAAAAAATTAGTAGTCTTCTGACTAACTTTGGTCAGAAGCTCAGAATATAATCTGAAAAGATTTTACAATGTTGTAAAAATATATATTTTATATAACTATGTATATAAAAAAATCAGAGAGATCTAGGGGAATACGAGAATACTAAACTGACAATGGAGAAAATGAAATAAAGTATTATTAGTCTTCTAATTAACCTTGCTGAGAGGCTTGAAATATAATTTGAAATGGTTTTACAATGTTGTCAAAATATATTTTCATATAACTCTGCATATTAAAATAACTCAAAATATTTTATACAACAGTGGGTATTTCGTGAAAATCAAATCAATCGCTTTGAAATATACAGTATTTCAATTTCATTTCTACTTATTATGTGTCAGGAGGAAAAAGATAAGGACACTGTTTTTGAAATTATAAGTTATAAAATACACAAAAGACAATAAAAAATTGAGAGAATAAATTACTTACTCAAAAAATACAGATATAAATTTCCAACATGTATTTCTCCTTCTTGAAAAATCCGATCTAAATTGTGAGCATTCTATATGACAATATTTTTACGTATTTTGTACATACGGTGAAAATTCGTTAAAATTTATTGTAGCATTTCTTACAATGATCATTCTAAGTGACGTTTTAAACCACTTTCAGACTCTATAATAGTAATAAGAAAATGGAAATCGAATTGGATTATTTTTTAAAGTTTATTATATTCTAAAGTTGATCTCATATGAATAAAATTCTCTCTCTCTCTCTCTCTCTCTCTCTCTCTCTCTCTCTCTCTCTCTCTCTCTCTCTCTCTCTCTCTCTCTCTCTCTTTATGTAAATGAATTCGACATAATCACTTCCTGAAGAATTTCCGTTTCAAGGCTGTCTGCACGTCTATTCTTTCTTCTTGTCTAATTACATCAATACAAGATGATAATAATAATAATAATAATAATAATAATAATAATAATAATAATAATAATAATAACAATAATAATAATAATAATTTTAATTTTAGTCTAGTATGAGCAGATTTCCTCAGTTAGTGTTTTATATTTGTATATATATATATATATATATATATATATATATATATATATATATATATATATATATATATATATATATATATATATATATATGTTACAGGCAAACTGTGTAACCAGGCATTTCACGAAATACCTAAAGATTTTAGGCATTTCACGAAATGACTGATTCACTCGGGGATTTCGCAAAATGACTAAAATTTCCAGGCATTACGCGAAATGACTGAAATTTAATAGTTCTTATTACACACTTTGCCTGATAGAATTCAGGCAAACTGTGTAATTCTGGTGCTGTATTTGTTTGCAAACTCCACTTTTATGAGTTTTTAAATATATATGCTTGTTGACACGAATTCTTATTCACTGAAAATTGGTTTTGAAACTTTGTTATAAATAGTCTTTATTTATGTATATCTGTTAAACATTTCCATACAATTTTTTATACATTTCATTTTCATATAAATTGTAGCCAGAGTTGTTTCAAGCACAGGTGTTTAATTCAAATTAAATACCTGAGAAGTTAATTTTGTTTTGTTTGAAATGGCCTCTTTCTTTGAATTCTTTTAACTATGTGAGCAGGTAATTCAGTCATTTTGATTTCTTTTACCCATATAAGCAGGTAATTCACCAATCACTAGTGAGCTAATTAGGGATGTCTGTTTCCTGAAGGTTCATTCTGACTTTGAATGTGGAAGTGATTCACTTACATCTATTGGCAGAATAAACCTATCAGATTTGGTATTTGGTAGACTTCAAAATGGCAAATTACTTTGAATTTAATTTTAGGAATGAGCTCTTTCATAAGTACGGTAAATTTCAAAATTACTTGTTTCCTAGGGGTGTGCATAATTCATGAATTGAAGAGTTGAAGATTGCCTCAAAGGATAAATCTTCCAAGTCTTGCCATGGATACTATATTCTGAACAAGTAAGTAACCTCATCAATATAAGCAGTTTTAGATTATAGTTTGAAACAATTTGGAATGTAGATTTAACTAAAACTAATATTATACTCTAATTATGCAAACATCGTAAGGGAGGCTGTCGACCTGTTCAAGTCCTAATGCCTTACCTGCCAAGAAAAGACAAAATGATCGAAGTCAAAGGGAGTTGTGGTTCGCCCCCTACTTACTCAAGATTTCAATTTTCTCTGCCAAGTCGAGTTCATTGGCATGGAGTCATCTCCACAAGCCCAACACAAGCAGATTATGGTGTGCCAGTGCCATCTGACCAAGTGTGTCATCCAGCGGCCACTCACATCCAAGAGAGCAGCTTAGGTTGCTTTTCAGCTTTTGGATATCTTTTATTGATTAGTGTTCCATACATCCTACAATCAGACAATGGATCGGAGTTCACTGCCCAGGTGGTTCGATAGTTGAAGGATC
>NC_090735.1:27887986-27892986 GCF_036898095.1 Palaemon carinicauda
TTTTTCCTTTCAACAGAAATTCCAAAGGTGTTATTGAAACAGCATTTTTTTTTCTTTTGAAATGTTTTGTAACACTTGGTGAATATGTTTTCTCAAACGAAATAAGCATTTTTTCTCGTTTTTTAATGTTCTCCAATAATTTTTCCTGCGGCATCTTATTGGGTTTGTTACTTAATATTTAGAAAACGATACAAATAAGTTTGTATGAGGAAGAAATTTTCCACCAACAGAAATTAAGTTAAAACTAGTAGTGAACTCAAGGAGTATTATTTTGGTAACACTAGTGTGCGCGACGGGTAAAAAATGACGGCTAAATATTTAGATAGATATACATACACAAATAATGCCCGAGCACGTACTTTTATCTTTTAGCAGCATCATGAATAAAAGACAGAATCTAACAATAGTCTAAAGATTCAAACTGTATAATTACTATCCAGTAGTATTGTATATATATTTATGAATAACGATTGAACATTCTTTTGTTGTTTCCTTTTATGTAATTCTCTTTCCTATAATAGAATTAACTTTACATTAAGATTTAGTGATTAAGTTCACATGGGTAAGTTTGTTGTAGTAAATCTGTTATATTAATTACAGGTTATCGGTAATATCTATAGACTCTAATGAAAAGTCAGATGGCATTTGGCAATGGAATAAAAGATGTGCCATTTTAAAAAGGGCATTTGCTGTATGATATGTATATGAAAGTATATGTAACTTTACATAAAAAAAAATGGGACATATCTCTTTCTAACAATATATCTGTATCTGGTTCAAGATACTCAGCAGAAAACATTTTCATGATAAAATGATACAACCCTTGACTCGTGTTTGCTGGGGTGGTAGTAGCTACTGACGATCATCCTACCTGTAAAAAGGAGCTTTTGTTTTCCCGAGGCAAGAATTGGTTAAGATTACCAGCCTCCTGCTTAAAGACTTGCTAAGAAACCGTAAACTGTACTCCTCTGCCACTTTAGCCTTCATAATGGAAAAAAAAAAACTTTCAATATATATATATATATATATATATATATATATATATATATATATATATATATATATATATATATATATATATATATATAACCACCCAATAACATTCAGAAAAATCCAATGATTCCTTTCACATTCATATTTTCATATTTAATAAAATAAAAAAAAACGTCTTGCCGATGACCTCAACAACCTGTGAACTCAATTCGATAGAATCTAATCAAAACAACAAACAAGAAAACATTTCATGCATTTTAGTCCCCGATACTAGCCAGAAGAAAAATCGTTAACTTCAAAGAACATTTTGAATTCCGATTGAAATCCGACAGAGAAGCACACTAAAATCCTTTTGATATTTGGGATGTGTTGCGTAAAATCATCAATATTGGAAATTCATATTCTGATACTCTGATACGCTTTAAAGGACGACATCTGTCACTCCATATAGTGGGAGACAAAAATTAGCGTTCCGTGAAATCGTTCAGCGGCTTTAGCTTTTTCAGTGAGAGATGAAAGAAGGGAGATACGTCACTTCCGCTTCATTTGTAACCTTTGATAAGACCAGTTGTGCACAACAACGAATGTCACTTTGATTATATTGTACTGCACGTGTTTCATACATGCTCTTACAATGTAATGCTATTTCTCATTGTTATCTCTCGTTCTCTCCATACTGATAATAAAACAACTTGTTTAAGCTTGCCATAGCATGTTTTAGATTTAGATTGTTTTAATTTCTGTGACATTCTTGCTCTCTAAAGCTGTTGCAAACTTTAATTGCATTTACCTCACCCATCTGTTAGAATCTAAGTGACTACTCCAGAACGCCTTTTTTGCCCACCCATTCGCCCTACCCGTTTTACAATGTCACCCACTGAAACTGACTCTTCGACACACGCCGCCTCAATGAAACTGCCGCCTCTTCACCAGTGGAAAAGCTTCGCCTGGTTCCAGTCCGCTGAAGTTCAGTTTGCATCAAAGGCGTGACTCCCTCAAGCAGCAAAGCAGACTACGCCCTTGTAGCAATCCCCAAGGACATTTGCAGAAATCTCAAATTGTCTTGGCAACCAGGGGGATGACCCAATAGAGAATGACACCCTAAAAAAAAAAATAGCTCTTGGAGCAGTACTCACCATCGCCAGTTGCCTGTATAGCCAACTTTTCCAGCTCTCTCAACAGTTGTTGGGGGACCTTTTAAAAGGCTTCGCTTGCTCTCAGGAAAATAACAAGTACTGCTTATTTGCAACCTGCTGCAGACGGCTCTTCATGGGAACTAAACCTGCTCTGTGACCTTTGGGTACGACGTCTACACGACCCTATACACGTTAAAATTCCTGATGTCAAAACCTCGCCAATGAAGGGACCTCACGACCAAAATCGACACCCTTATGGACAGCTACTTCACCATCTTTAAGACCTCCATCAAGGCCTCCACTTCTGAGAGAGTACAACTTCTCACCACTGACCGAAGCTGACGCGAATGTGGTAAGACCTGATGTAGGTACGGGTGTGTGGATTTTGGTACACACTGGTGTTTGCCATTCCCTCCTACAAAAGTCACTATCCAGGATGCGATGTAGTTATTCTAGGCCTGCTGACGTTTGCCTAGTAGCTCCCAACGGATCTGACATCCCACCTACGGGTTACGATGACACTCACACTATTGTTTGGGGGTCACAAATACCTTGGAAATTCCTTGTTGCGGATGTAACATTTCCACTACTCGCTGCAGATTTCCTAGCACATTTCCACCTTCCGGTTGATGCGGGGCACCAACATATAGTCAGCGCAGAATCTTACTCATCGTCACCTCTTCAACCTGACCCCTTCAACCTCGCACTCCACATAAGCAAACACCTTGAGTCCTACACCCACCTCCTCACGCCATACCCGAAAACGCACATGGTTCCAGCCAAGCATGGTATTTATCACCATATTAATTGACCGTGGAAACAGTGTTTGTCAGATTCAGGTGTCTAGCACCGGATCGTTTGACAGCTCCCAAACATCACCAACATTACCTCCTACTTGCAGAAAGAGGAGGTGTTCTCCACTATCGACATTTTTAAGGGATATTATCAGAGGCCCATTAACCTATTAGACATCCCCAAGTCCACCATGACCATCTCCCTCGGTTACTTACACAATGAATTACTCCTGTTTTGGCCTTCATAATGCTCGGCCACCTTTCAATGCCGCATGGATGGGATCTTTGAGGACCTACAATTCTGCGTATGCTTAGTGGACGACATACTTGTCTTCTTTTCCTCCAAAGAGAATCACCTTCGTTACCTACTCATCGTTCTTAACAGCCAACAACGAAACGGCCTTGTGGTCCGCTGCGACACATGTACCTTTGGCACGAACGAAGTATCATTCCTAGGGCACTGCATCACTTTTGAAGGCGACCATCTGCTACCAAAGAAGGTAGAAGCTGTTAAGAACTTCCACACGCCCTTGACCATCAAAGCACTCCAAGAATTCTTGGCCATGAAAAACTATTATCACCAGTTACTGTCAACCATCGCTGCCACTCTTGGCCTCCTCTACGCCTCCATCAAGGGCACCTTAATTGGGTCCCCTTCAAGACGCGGCCTTCTGCAATACAATAACTGCCCCATCAACCGCTGGTGCTCTCACTTTTCCCGTGCCACAGTGACTTATTACCAGGCATAGCGAGTAAGTCACTGGAACCTCAATTTCCTTGGTCCAACTTCGAATCCTTGGCCGACCAGTAAACTACTATCATTAAGTTAATTCCCCCTTGGGTCTCTGATCCCGAGACAGTGCGAATTCAATATCAAGAAACACATACATACATACATATATATATATATATATATATATATATATATATATATATATATGTAATATATATATATATATATATATATATATATATATATATATATATATATATATGTATATATATATATATATATATATATATATATATATATATATATATATATATATATATATATATACATATATATATGTATATATATATATATATATATATATATATATATATATATATATATATATATATATATATACGTGTATATATATTTATATATACGTGTATATATATATATATATATATATATATATATATATATATATATATATATATATATATATATATATATATATATATGCGAGTATGTGTAATTTTGTGTTAATGTGTTTTATCCTTCTATTCACGATAAGAGTAAATCTTCCAGAATGGGTAAATACCAAAAGAAAACTCAACATCATACTGTATTTACTGTTTATAGCACACGTAAAACTTTGACCCCGCCCTGGCATATTTTATATGATGATTCTCTCATGTTCTTAACAGTTGCTCTACATTCCCTACTTACAACTTCCTCTCTTCCATCTTGCTGTCCAATTAATTAACTTTTACTGTATAGTGTAAGTGCTAAATTTGCCCTAATTGAATTTCAGAGACGAGTGGCCCACCAGATCTTAGCTCCGGCGCATATGGGTGTAATTATAAAAATTATCAAATCATTCATAGTACAACGACTTACGAATTTTGGACGCTCTATTTCTTTTTACTATCTATGACCATATTTTCTCAAACGAAACTGAGTTAGAACTACAATCCAACTATAATAAGGCTATCGATGCTTTTATTTTAAGATAATAATGCTTGAAGTTAGTATAGCAATGTTCCAATCATAAAGATATTTCAGACAATCACACGTGCTTTTGTAAGGCTATTTTCAAGGTCAGTTTAATGAATAAGTAATTCAAATATATCTCTAATCTTGATTTGAATTGCTTCTAAGCATGGCTAATATATTTAGTCTACATTATCTTAATATTGTTTATTTCTAATACTGATTAGATATTAATTTTAAATGCTTTTTATCATATTTTTTTATAATACCAACCCATTTTATAATTTGCCGAGAATTCTCCTCTTTCACATATTGGTGATCGTGTTTCTAATGTAAAAAAGAGAAATATTTCGTTATTAAGCCAAAACTTTC
>NC_090735.1:27900486-27902986 GCF_036898095.1 Palaemon carinicauda
ATTGCAAATAAGACTTTTAAGTTTCGTCGTTCAGAATATGAGAGACTTGTATATAAATAAAATATCTATTATCAATATAATATTTTCTATTGTTACACAATACATAAAGAAAAGCTAAACTTTTTCATTGAGAGGACTCTTATTTACTTTGCTCAACCAAGCAGGACAATGCCCAAGAGACTGATCACATATACGATCAGCGCCCAAGCCCCCTCTCCATCCAAGCTAGGATCAAGGAGGGGCAGGCAATGCTGCTGATGGCACAGCATATAGACCTATAGGCTCCCCAAAACTCCCCATCCTTAGCTCACAAGGATGGTGAGGTTGCAGCGACCAAAGAAACTAACGAGTTTGAGCGAGACCCGAACCCCCAGTCTGGCGTTCACCAGGCAGGGACGTTACCACATCGGCCACCACAGGCCTTCCATATTATCATTTATGTGAACGCTAGAATATATACAGGATATATTACCGTATATGATGAGAGAAGACATAAAAGAAATAAACCTTAGTTTGCTTATAAGACGTAGTACAAAGTATAGAAATAAAGATATTTCAAGTTATCCGATAAATCAAATTTTCATCTCTTTTAGTCTTGATGTCCAGTCTTCATGACATTACATAGATAAAAAATATATTGTTTAGGAATTACACACAGGAAAATATAGTATTTAGGAATTACACACAGAAAAATATTAGTGTTCAGGAATTACGTACAGGAAAATGTATTGTTTATGAATTTTACACAAGAGAATATAGTGTTTAGGAATCACACAAGAACATGTAGTGTTTATGAAAAAAAATAAAAAATAAAAATAAAAAGACATAGTAGGATGAGCTATATGGAAAGCGTTTAAGAAAAGAGATGACCATCTTATTGCATTATTACTTTTTGATCTCCAGATCCCTGGAGATCCACAAAGATCTTTATTGGAAAAGATTCTCCTCTCAGACAGTTTGCTATATTTCTGGCTGTGCTCACCTTCAGATAATTACTAAATGCTTTCGTTTATCTTATTATCTTATTGCGAAATGCTTTAATATAATCTTATTATCTTATTACTAAATGCTTTTGTTTATCTTATTATCATACTACTAAATGCTTTTATCTTATTATCATTTTACTATATGACTAGATGTTTTTATATAATTTCATTATCTTATTATAGAATGCTTTAGTTTATCTTATTACCTTATTACTAAACGCTTTAGTTTATCTTATTATATTACTACTGAATCCTTTTTATATAATCTTATTACTTGATGTTTTTGTTTTATCTTATTATGTTTTCTATTATGTATAAATCTGTTGTTATGGTGACCACCAATGACATACCTTATACAAGGCTCTATATAAATGGATACGAAGGAATAGGAACATAAAGAAAGTTGACCTGAACGCAAATTCAGATCTGTCTTCTAAAATGTCATATATTTAATAAGGCACAAGTGTCAGGCTATATATATATATATATATATATATATATATATATATATATATATATATATATATATATATATATATATATATATATATATATATATATATATATATATATGAATATACATATATATATATATATATAAATATACATATATAACGTATATATAATATATATTTATATACATATACATATGTATATATATGTGTATATATATATATATATATATATATATATATATATATATATATATATATATATATATATATATATATATGTATTTGCAATCCCTCAAAACAAGAAGTTAGAATTTCCAATTCTTCAAAACAAGAAACTGTATTTCCAATCCATTAAAAAAAGGAAGTTAAAATTTCCAATCAATGTAAACAAGAAGTTAGAATTTCTAATCTTTCAAAACAAGAAGAAGTTAAAATTTTCAATCCTTCAAAACCAGAGGTAAATTAGAATTTTAAAACCTTCAAAACAATGGAACATTGATTTTCGGTATCTTTTCAGAAGGAATTATCAGACTATGCAGATATCAATAAATGGAGTCATTGATGAGTAATAATCACTTTATCTGAGAACTGTTTTTAATAATAATAATAATAACAATAATAATAATAATAATAATAATAATAATAACAATAATAATAATAACAATAATAATAACAATAATAATAATAACAATAATAATAATAATTATATATATATATATATATATATATATATATATATATATATATATATATATATATATATATATATATATAGTATATATAGTGTATCTAAAGAAGGTAAAATTAAAATCCCAGCGAGACAAACAAGCAAGCGAATAAAAATACCTGAGTTTTGTCCAAAGATGGAGATATTATGAAAAAGAATCCGTTGGTTGGTAAAGCATTTCTTCAAAGCGAACCTCAAAATATGAAAAGAATATAATAGCAGAAAATGCCTGAACAACGCATCATGAGAGGTTTTCCGAGCGAATACCAAAGCAAAAACATTTTCATATTTTCCCAAAATAAACCTGTTATGTTCTATTGTGCTCTTACACC
>NC_090735.1:27910486-27912986 GCF_036898095.1 Palaemon carinicauda
AGAAGAGACTCTTTAGCTGTGGTAAGCAGCTCTTCTAGGAGAAGGACACTCCAATATTAAACCACTGTTCTCTAGTCTTGGGTAGTGCCATAGCCTCTGTACCATGGTCTTCCACTGTCTTGGGTTGGAGTTCCCTTGCTTGAGGGTACACTCAGGCACACTATTCTATCTTATTTTTTTTTTCTTCCTCTTGTTTTTTTGAAATGGTGTGTTGGGCAGGCTTAATAGAAGGGCCATGGATGCCTGGTGGTTTATCAAGAGGTTGTCTTTTCCTTTTTCTGATTCTTTTTCTTCTCAAAACCATCCTTACTGTCCTCCCTTCAGTTGAAGTGGCTATCCTGGAGGGTATTTAGCCTTGCATGGTGTATCGGCTCCTCCATGTTGACCAGTTTTTCCGACTTTTTACTATAGTCTATGGGTATCATCAATCACTTTGTTTATAATTCTGTACATATTGTTTTTGTTATAATTCTTGTTAATCTAGTTTTTAAGTATGATGTCTCTTTTTTATTTCTATTAATTCTTATGCTGTCTGGAGACATTGAGCGAAATCCAGGACCAGTACGTCCTAGATTTCGTCAATGTCGTCTTCTGTATTGCAATATTCGTGGTCTTCATGCAAATATCCAAGACCTTACAGTTGCGTCCAGACAGTATGATATTCTTTTGTGCTCAGAAACTTTGGTTTCTAATATGAGGCACTCATCTGAGCTCCTTATAACTGGTTTTAAGAAGCCAATAATGTTGAAACGTGATGCCATCCCTAGGGCCAGGGGAATGGCGGTGTATATTAGGACCGAGTACCCTGCTTCTCATAAGTCCTGCTATCAATGTGGATGTCATGAGATTCAGGTAATAAAAGTTTGTGGCAGGCATAACAACTTTTATTTATGTTCGATCTACCGGAATCCAGACATGGATGATTCTATCTTCGATTGTCTTCTTACCATTATGGCTAAGATACAAGAAGATGATAGAAAGGCTTCTTTTGTCTTTGTTGGTGATTTTAATGCTCACCATAGGGAGTGGTTAAGTTCTATCTCTCCTACCGATCGCCATGGCTTAAGAGCTTTAGACTTTGCCTCTGAATCAGGCTGTGAGCAAATCATAAATGAAGCTACTCACAGGTCTGGTAATTGCTTGGACCTCGTATACACTGACTCCCCTGTCGTTATAACTGGTAAGGTTGGTTCTCCAGTCGGGACATCTGATCATGCCTTGATTTCATTATTAGTGAAGACTGAGCAGCCTGTCCCTGATATATCATATTCTTGTAAAATTTATATGAAATCCCAAGCAGACTGGAATGGGATTTTACATGATCTTTTGTGCTTGAATT
This sequence comes from Palaemon carinicauda, assembly GCF_036898095.1. NCBI lineage: Eukaryota > Metazoa > Arthropoda > Malacostraca > Decapoda > Palaemonidae > Palaemon > Palaemon carinicauda. The sequence goes on from NC_090735.1 coordinate 27,911,826, forward strand.
GGTCACAATTATATAATAGTGTAAATCCTGTTGTCCCTTTGAATGAGAATCTAGTCAACATAATTGATAGGCGTATCCCTTCTCGTGTGCTAAGGTACCGAGTGAAGGACAAACCGTGGTCCAATGATGATTGTAGACGTGCTTTTTTGGAGAAGCAGGAGGCCTATCAACTTTGGAAGGGTAACAGATCAGATTTGACCTGGAACAACTATACTCAGCTTCGAGCTTTTGCTCAGAGAGTTTATGCCTCAACTGAAAAGGAGTACAATTTAACCATAAAAGAAACACTTTCTGGTACAACTCAGGAACATAAATGGTGGTCTACCCTTAAATCTGCACTCTTTGGTGTAGATGCAACAGTTCCTCCTTTACTTAAACCAGATGGCTCAGTCACTCACTGTCCAAAGGAAAAGGCAACCCTTTTGGCTGATGTTTTTGACAGTAAACAGAGTAATGAAAAACTTGAACTTCCTCATTCCTGTTTTCCTGAGGCTAAACTAACTAGTTTAGCTTTTCGATCTCGTGAGATTAAAGCTCTGTTGATGGACCTTGATGCTTATGGAGGTGTAGACCCAAATGGTATTTTTCCTTTGTTTTTTATAAAGACAGCAGATTTCTTAGCTCCAAAGTTATCTGTTATTTTGCGCAAGTTAGCAAGAAGAGGAGCTTTTAGCACTAGTTGGAGAATTGGTAATGTTACTCCTCTATGTAAATGTGTTTGTGGTAGCTCAAGTCCCACTGATTACCGCCCAATTTCCATAACTCCCATATTATCTAAAGTTTTTGAACGTCTTCTGGCAAAACGTCTTAATAGGTTTGCTGAAGGTAATCATTTACTCCCTAGTTTGCAATTTGGTTTTCGTAAAGGCCTTGGAGCATGTGATGCCCTTCTTACAATCTCCAATGCTGTACAGAAATCCCTTGATTGTGGTCGGGAAGTTCGTATGATTGGCCTTGATTTTAGTGCTGCCTTTGACCGTGTTAATCATGAGGCCCTTGTTTTCAAACTGAAACAGTTGGGAGTGGGTGGGTCGTTTCTTAGCATTATTATTGATTTTCTAAGTAATAGATCTCAAAGAGTTGTTGTTGATGGGCACCATAGTGATTATAGGAATGTGATATCCGGTGTTCCACAGGGTAGTGTTCTTGGCCCATTACTTT
>NC_090735.1:27941440-27966440 GCF_036898095.1 Palaemon carinicauda
GTCTTGCGTGACACACGATTCGCTTTGGGGCACAGAGTCACTTAGGAGATTGTTGTTGTTGGGGTATTAAAGCCAACTGCTGAAGATAAGCTTTAATGTTCAATGAAGTCCCATATTTGAATATTGCAAACAGAGAGAGAGAGAGAGAGAGAGAGAGAGAGAGAGAGAGAGAGAGAGAGAGAGAGAGAGAGAGATCATCTGCTAGAAGTAGGATAATAGTCTTTTAAATCAACATTCTGAATTCTTTTCTTCGTTTGAATGCAAAATTTCATTTAATGTGAGGGAAGACTATAATGGAACTCGGCCGTGAAGCGGAAATACTTCAAGGGGTGATCGTAATTACTCAATTTGCCTTCTTTCTTGTTTATGTGAGAGAGAGAGAGAGAGAGAGAGAGAGAGAGAGAGAGAGAGAGAGAGAGAGAGAGAGAGAGAGAGAGAGAATATACCTATACTTAAACAGATTGACACACATTTCATATGTTCGTCCATGACGACCTCTCCCCCCTACACACACAAAGGCTAAACTGTGCTGTGCCAAAACTCTCATATAACTTTGCTCTCACATCACCACTCATATACATAAATACAAATGCATGGACACACATGCATGTGCACATATACTTTATATATATATATATATATAGATATATATATATATATATATATATATATATATATATATATGTGTGTGTGTGTGTGTGTGTGTGTGTTTATTTGTGTATCTATGTATGTGTATATATGTATATATATATATATATATATATATATATATATATATATATATATATATATATAAATATATATATATACACACACACACACACATATATATATATATATATATATATATATATATATATATATATATATATATATATACACACACACACATATATATATATATATATATATATATATATATATATATATATATATATATGAATTTTTGAGAGCGTATCTTTATACTTCTATTGTATCTCTTACTAGTCTCCCTTTCCACCTTGGTAACAGTTATGCAAGAATGGGAGAGAGAGAGAGAGAGAGAGAGAGAGAGAGAGAGAGAGAGAGAGAGAGAGAGAGAGATTTAATTTCATAATCTCTGAGCACATCTTTCACTAGGTTGTAGGAGTAGGTGTTGGGTTAAGTCGGAAATTACATTACTGCGTAATTGGAAAAATGTTACTTTTTTTTCTGTGGGAACTGAAAATACGTCTCCAAGTTCTTGGAAATTATATCAAAATCGGACTCTAGCCTTCAAAAATAATTGAATTCCAGTAATTACTATACGATGAACTCATTTTCTGAGTATCTCACAGAATAGATTACTGGACGGCCTTAAATCCAATACAAAAAAAAAAAAAAATTATAATAATTACTACAAATTTCAATTATTTTGGAATACAGTAGTTAATAGCTTTGGAAAATGGAAATTTCGCTGGTTGTTTGTACGTCGTTGATTTACTGGATTTCTATGTATATTTTTAAATATATATATATATATATATATATATATATATATATATATATATATATATATATATATATATATATATATATATATGTGTGTGTATATATATATATATATATATATATATATATATATATATATATATATATATATATATATATATATATATATATATATATATATATATATATATACACACAGTATATATATATACACAGTATATATATATATATATATATATATATATATATATATATATATATATATATATGAGATAATTATATATATATATATATATGAGATAATTTATTACTAACACTTGTAATATATATTCATTCATATAAGCCAAAAATGCCTTTCAATATCGGATCACCTGCTCTACTGGAAATTTTTATTTTTTTGATAACAGTTGTTGGTCGGCCGAGGATTCGAACCATGACCAAGTCAAAACTGAGGTCACCGTCGGCTAATTTACAACGATTAATAATTCATCGTTTTTATCAGTATCATATACCTTGCTTGGTTAGATGAAATATTTTCTTCTATATATATATATATATATATATATATATATATATATATATATATATATATATATATATATTTATTATACCAAATAAAACCTTATTACCGGGTTTCTAATAATCATGCCTGGATGTTTTTAGAGCTATGAGAACGAAAGATACATTAAAACCATAAATCAGCATTGTGATGCATGTCCTGACTAGAATTCAGTAAGTTTTAATATCAAGTACCGTGAAGTGCCCAAAAAATGCATTTAAGTTAATATTTTTCATTGTAATATCCTATATTCGTACAACTCTTTGACTGACTTGATATACTTCTTCATCCTACAATTATATATATTATATATATGTGTGTGTTTGTGTGTGTATGTACTTATGTATTTATATGTGTGCGGTGTGTGTATATACAGCATATATATATATATATATATATATATATATATATATATATATATATATATAATGTGTGTGTTTGTAATTACTATATATGTATATACATTCATATTGTTACGTATATATACATATATATATATATATATATATATATATATATATATATATATATATATATATATATATATATCTACGTATATATACACACACACACACACACATATATATATATATATATATATATATATATATATATATATATATATATATATTTATTATACCAAATAAAACCTTATTACCGGGTTTCTAATAATCATGCCTGGATGTTTTTAGAGCTATGAGAACGAAAGATACATTAAAACCATAAATCAGCATTGTGATGCATGTCCTGACTAGAATTCAGTAAGTTTTAATATCAAGTACCGTGAAGTGCCCAAAAAATGCATTTAAGTTAATATTTTTCCTTGCAATATCCTATATTCGTACAACTCTTTGACTGACTTGATATACTTCTTCATCCTACAATTATATATATTATATATATGTGTGTGTTTGTGTGTGTATGTACTTATGTATTTATATATGTGCGGTGTGTGTATATACAGCATATATATATATATATATATATATATATATATATATATATATATATATATATAATGTGTGTGTTTGTAATTACTATATATGTATATACATTCATATTGTTACGTATATATACATATATATATATATATATATATATATATATATATATATATATCTACGTATACACACACACACACACACACACACATATATATATATATATATATATATATATATATATATATATATATATGTGTGTGTGTGTGTGTGTGTGTGTGTGTGTGTGTGGAGACCTTTTAAGAGAGATACAAAGGCGAACATCGGACACTCGGTACACAACCAGTTTAGCAATTCATTATTTATTGCTGAGAAATTCCACAAACTGAACGATATCTGTTAACCTTCTCAATGTTCTCTGAATAAAAGAGTTTCTAAAAGATTTCTTAGTACTCAAACCGTCAGATGAAAGATCAAATTCTTTACTCAATGGATTGGAAGCCAAAAGCGATGCTTTTAATATCGCACGATTTTTCTGAAATATTCCTTTGACGTTATTGGTTGATAACACTTTTGTTGAAAATAGGGAAGAGTGGAGAACTTTCTTTTCTCTTGTTCATCTAAATCAGATACTGTTCGCCAGATGGATACAAAAACAAAACTACCGATATAAAAAACTATTCTGAGCAATTTTTATTAGTATGATTGACGTCTGAATTTTGGTATAAACGTATTTCTGTGCTTGTGTTTGTTTGTATCTATTAGAAAGGAAGATATATAGTAGATAGTTTTTTTATATAAAAAAATGCATAATCAAATCGTGGTAACGAGATGTGTCAGCTATATTTACACATACACAGTCATTACAGTCGTGCGTGCGCACACGTACACACACACACACACACACACTATATATATATATATATATATATATATATATATATATATATATATATATATATATATATAGTGTGTGTGTGTGTGTGTGTATGTGTATGTGTGTGTATGTGTGGTTATTTATTCTTGTCTATGCCATGTAAGGGAGAGGAACGGTTAATGGAGGTATAATGAATAGCACTAGTATAAAGACAGAGCATTACATTGCTACTTTTATGAAGCCTAATTAGGATATAAGCGGACTTTTTGTTACATAAGCTTTTAGAAAAGGGAAGTTCAATTAACATTTCAATGAAGGCTTTGAACTTATTTCCTTTTCATTAAGAAAATTAATTTAGTATGGAAAGGATGATTTTATATCCAAAGTTTCCTATATTACAATAACGGTGGGAGATGAATAAAAATACGCCTTGTCAAAGGAAACTACTTGAATCCGATATAGTCATATACCTTTGGTATTATTGAATAAATTACGAACTGCATGGTTTGGTCGTGCTCTCCTCACTCCCCAAGAGAGATAAGTTCACCAAACATTCACAAGACACTAGAATAGTTGGAAGATCCAGGCCTACATGACTTAAAACTTTGGAGAGTGAAGTAGGAGATGATGAATGGAGAAGTATTGATTTAAAAGTACTCAAGATAGAGGCGACTGGCGAAATTTAACCTAGGCCCTTTGCGTCAATAGGTTTAGATGGGTATGATGACGATGATGAATAAATGAAAATTGATTAGATTTTATTAGTGAAAAGTGATATCTGTCATCAATGAAGTCGGTTTTGTCGATCATAATTTCTCTCGACATTAACATAGATTCTGTTTATTATAGACGGCAGGAACGTGTAAACGAGAATTGAAATATTATTGGTTTCAAGTCTTCATGAAAAGTGTTTTCCTGCCCCACCCCTTTCATGGAAAAGTCAAGGCGCATTGCAGGACCCACAAGATTGGTTTGGTATATGCAATATTTAGATATTTGGAGAATCATGTAGCGTAGTTCCCCTTAATCTCCCAATCCCCATTGCCATATCAGTTCAAAAACAAGAAAGTTTTCAACCTTATATTGAAAGACTTTCTATCATCAGTCTTCCTAAGGCTAAATGAGACCTTTTTCTATAATCTTGGGTCTGCTTGCTGGGAAGATCTAGAATCAATAGTCATGGTGTCTATTGTCTCCATTGACATGAAGCCACTCGTAACTAGTCTCGTGATGACACGATTTGTTGGTTGTGGATGTAGCAAATCTCTTGAATATTTTGGACGTCCAGTTCTGATAACTTGATGAGCCATTCCAAATATCTTAAAAATCATCCTAGCTTTAATGTGCTTCCAGTGTAATTCATTGAGTACAAGGGTGATCCTTTCTTGGAATATAACACCTTTATGCACCCTAGTCTTCTGTTTATTACTTCCCGCCAACGAAGTTGGAAGGAGGTTATGTTTTACCCCCTGTTTGTGTGTTTGTTTGTTTGTGAACAGCTTCCTGGCCAAAATCTTATAGTAATGAAACTTGCAGGGAGAAAACTGGAAATCATTAAATTTTAGAAGGTCAAGGTCAAGGTCACGGTAAAGCAGAATGTCCAATTTATGTAATCAGCCATTAGTTTGGACATCGTTGTCACAGACTCTTCAAACTTGGTTCATATTTGAGTGTATGAAAATCCACGCCAATTAATACATGTTAAGGTCAAGGCCAAAGTCGAGCAAAAGGTTGAGAAATAAGCTGCCACGGCGGAGGTCTCAAATCTACAAATCTGTTGGATATTGTTTCATTTTCATATCATCAATCTCACTAAACTGATGAATAGCTGGATTTTTATTTGTAATTTTGGGCGAAATGATTTCTAAATTTTACTTAACCTTGCCATTTGTCTGATTTGCTTCTTTCAATCGTTCATTAAACTCAAATTCTAAAGATCCTGCATTAGAGATCATAGTTCCTAAATATTTAAATGCTTCCTCCTCATTAACCCCTGCCCCTAACAATGATATTTCATCTTCCATTGCATATTTCGTTCTCATCATCTCTGCCTTTCTTCTATTTATCTTTAGTCGAACTTTATATGATGTTCCATGCATTTTGGTAAGCAAGCTTTGCACATCCTGTGGTGTTCTGCAAATAAGGACAGCGTTATCGGCATACTCTATGCCACCTAATTTCCTGTTACCAATTCAGTCTAATCCTTTCCCACCATCCCCAACTGTTATATGCATTTCAAAATCGATAAGGTGGATAAACAACATAGGTGACAACACATTTCCTTGGAGTACTCCTCTGTTAACTGGAAATTCATTTAATAGGACTCCACCAACATTTACTTTGCACCCGTTATGCTCATGAACAGACTTTATCAAATTTACATATTTAAGAGGAATGCCATATTAACGCAGGACTCGCCATATAATTTGCCGGTGCATACTATCAAAGGCACTTTCATAGTCCACATATGCCATCAAAAGTTGAATTCTATATTCTACACTTTGGTGTACCACAGGTCTTAAAATAAAAATTTGGTCAGTAAAACTTTTACCTTTTCTAAATCCTGCTTGTTCATCTCTCAGCTTTTCATTTATCTCTCTCTTTCTCTCTAGTCTCTTTAGAATGAGTATACTACTGTGTATATTTCTATGACAACTGACGTAAGCGTGATGCCTCTGTAATTATAGCAATCAGTCAGATCTTTTATTGTCATTTTCATCAACACTCCTAGCCCCATTCATCAGGTTTTTACCTCTTCACTCCCCATTTTACAAAATAATCTTGTAAGTATACAGGAAGTCACTTCATTTTGGGCCAATATTATTCCGGCAGTTATTCCATCGTATCTAGGAGTTTTCCCTCTCTAGTTTTTTAATGATAGCTTCGACTTCAAACACACTCAATTCATTCAGTCTTCCCCAGCTTCCGGTATATCAATCAGATTATTCCCTTCATAAACTCCTATTCATGACCTCACTAAAGTATTCCATCCAACCTTGCCTTTCTTCATCTTCTGTTGTTATAACAGATCCATCTCTCTTTTTAGTGGGTATACACTTCCTTTTTGCCCCAGTAGAGATTGTATTATTTAAAATATTTAGACAGGAAAGCAGATGAGCTTGACTGAGCTATGAATTTAGTGAGTGGCTCTTGTGTAAGAATTGCTCACAGAATTATTAGTATATACACACACACACACACATATATATATATATATATATATATATATATATATATATATATATATATATATATATATATATATATATATAATATATATATATATATATATATAATATATATATATATAATATATATATATATAATATATATATATATATATATATATATATATATATATATTATATATATATATATATATATATATATATATATATATATATATATATATATATATATATATATATATATATATATATATATATATATACATATACATACAAACCAAGGCACTTCCCCCTATTTTGTTGGGTAGCCGACATCAAATAAAAGAACAAAAAGGGACTTTTCTTACATGTAACAAGGCACGCTTTATAAAGGATTAATATCTATAATTGGCCTTATGATTAGCTAACAACGTATTTGCTGCGCACATTAATATGTTTTGGTTAAATTTGTGGTTTTTAATTCTATGTCTGAGTTCCAACCCTTTGCTTTTAGTATGTTGGAACCTACTCTTTATATTTTTGTAATACATATTATCTGTATTTCAGACTTAATTGCCATAACTTAGAGCCTAAAATTCAAAAGAAAAATAGTATTATTGGAATTATGGATTTTTGATACATTGATTAAAAAATAACTTTCATGAAAATATGTTTTAGTAATCAGAAACTTCTCGAAATTTGAATAGAATCTGATTGTTTCTGCTCTTTGTCAAAAGATGGCAGCACACGTCCCTTGTTATATTCATGAGAATTATTCTATCCAACTGGAAAAGGGTGAGAGACTGATAATTATTTAAAAATATGTTTGGCAAGTAAAAATTATATTTAGTTCCAAATAATTAAGCTATTTTTGGATATTTTAAAACCAAAGTGACGTCATGGAAGGTTCCAGAATGCAAGGATTAAAAAGGTCCACACAATGTTTCTTTTCATGGGCCATAGATGGCCTTACCAGTGGAGTACCAATTGCTAATTATCCCCATCATCCACTCATTATAATTTTTATTACTTTATTTCTGCTGTTATTTATCCACAAAATTGCTATATAACAGAGGCATTGGAACTTGATGTTCTTTGTTGTCTGGCCACAGCTTAATTCTTAGGAAGTTATAAATTTCACAATAAATGTCATAGAAATATTTCCTCAGCAAACAATTGTTAGTTCAATTACATTTGGGGGTCAAGGGGTCGCCAGATGATGCCACATGTACTGAAATCGGTGAGACAATCAAGTAATTACACTGTTACTTAATCTGATTTTCAATTACCTGTTATGAAACCAAAAGATAATTAATATGTCTAAAGGTATGTCATGTGTTGTTAGTAAAAGCTACGTAGAATAACAATATTGTTAAATTCCGAAATTCCAGCTCCCTCCCTTAAATCCTAACGAGTTTTCCTTTACGGACAATAGATGGCATCAGGAGCACCTTTTCCAAACTAATATAGTCAATTATTTGACGACCACGTGAGTCAAAAAAGGGTGGTAGGAAGGTAGAGGCTAGAGAATTGGTAGTTGGTAAATTGTCAAACGATAGTTTCCTTATTAGGAATGAATATTTTTATCAGAAAATGATGTGAATTTTTCATATGCTATCGGAAGCAACCTGAGTTTACTTATGAAAGTGTTAAGTATTTCCTTTCTTCATCAGAACACATGGATATTAAGTCATGTCCGTGTACAAGTGGCCAAGGTAACAATCATTAGCATATTTAAGGTAAGTGGGAAGAGTTTGGGACAGCGCTGCCAAATGGATTTCCTTGAATGGAGAATATCATTATTCATTACAAATTTAGATAATTTGAGTAATAGTTATATGCCAGAAGTTGCATGACTAGGGTGTAATTTGATGTTTTCATAATAAGCGTAATCAACATAGACATATCGAATTATGAAGAGAAAATGGTCACATTTTTGTGTCTTCGCCTGTGCTTGGTTGTGTTGTGTCATCCAACTGAGAATTCGTGTTTGTGGATAAGGGCGTTCCAGAGTGTAAGTCAGCTATGAAATAAACCTTATCATCATTTCATTAGTAAATGTATGCATGTCATTGAAGATGTTTCTTGGTTCATTATATGTTAAAAGAATGCATTAAGTGTGTGTGTGTGTTTGTGTGTGTTTGTGTGTGAGTGTATATATATATATATATATATATATATATATATATATATATATATATATATATATATATATATATATACATATATATATATATATATATATATATATATATATATATATATATATATATATATATATATATATATATATAAGATTATCATTTGTCTTTACCAATAACAGGCACGGTTTTCCTAAATCAATGATAGGCCGAACGTGAATGTAAATGCCGATTCTGAAAGATCGGAGAGAGAGAGAGAGAGAGAGAGAGAGAGAGAGAGAGAGAGAGAGAGAGAGAGAGAGAGAGAGAGAGGGGGGGCACTTACAAGTTAGGGATGCTAATGATCGCTGCAAATGAATCAGAAGATATGGGTATACCTATAAAAAGAAGAGCCAATGCTCATCTATATAGTTGAGATGTGGGTGTTGCATTAAGCTATTAAAGATATATGATAATTGTTTGTCAACATATATTTTTATTTGTACGAATATTGATCATGATGTTTTTAAGGAATTTGGTGTTGAGCATAGATTTGAAGATGATAGTTTGGAGAGACGGAGATATAAGTATACATGATTATGTCTCCGGGATTAATGAGAATATAAATAAAGTTTTTCTTTATACAAAAGATTGTTTCAAAGATAGGTTTTTTGTAACAATATAAATTGAGTTTAAATCATTGCCAATAAAGGTTTCCCTTTTTGGATGTCAAGAAAGGTTAATCGAGATATTTTTCAATGTATTTAAAAAGTTTCTTCACATAAGCAACAGATACCCTATGATCTATAGCAATGGGAATAAAGGTTAGGCTGGTCTAAACAGTCAAATGTTTATCCTTATTTCTATCGGTCATAGGTTCAAGTCCTTGGCCTGGCAGAAATATCTATCATTAAAGTAATTCCCCTAATGGTTTGAGATCCCAAGGCAGAGCAAATTCGATATTAACGGTTATTTGTAAGTTATTTGAATAGATGAAATAATACACGAGATTTATTCAATGTAAATATCAACCACAATGATATTTAATATCGAATTCTACCCTTTGAAATGTATATACACTGGAAATTCATTGTAATAAATGGTTCTGGCTGGGCAAGGATTCGAACCTATGTCCTGAGCAGAAATAATGCCTGCATGGACGACTTTACTAATCGGGCTATCAACAGAGATATAAGTTCATTTTAAGTCCACTGTACATATACCTGTCGAATTCAGGAATCTGTTTTTAGACTTGAAAACAACCCATCTCCACCATGACCGCTGATTAGTGAGTTATTTATAATAGATATGTATCACTAATACACGGTATTATAATCAATGTAGATATCAACAACAATGTCATTCATTATCGAATTCTACTCTTGTGAATGTATATTCACTGGAAATCCATTTATGGTAAATGCTTCTGGCCTGGCAAGGATTCGATCCTATGCCCTGAGCCGAAACAATGCCTGCATTGATGACTTTACCAATCGAGCTATCAAGAGATATCAATTCATTTCAAGTCCACTGTCGAATTCAGGAATCTGATCTTAGACTTGAAATGAACCTATCAGACACCCCACCGTCAGAGCCTTTTTCAAACTTTAGACCCCCCTCCCCCCAGAAAACGCTCTTACTCTCCAGTACGCTCCTCCCAGCCTGACGAGGGATTAGCTGAGTTTGATTTTGTACCCTTGTCAGTTATCATCCACAAATGAAGCTTCTTATGATGAATCCCCTACTCAATATATATATATATATATATATATATATATATATATATATATATATATATATATATATATATATATATATATATATAACCAAAATAAAGAGTGAAATTCGTATTTACGTAAATTCATTATAAACGAAAATCGGCTTTGTTCAGTTTGATAACATCAACTTTGTTCATCGATTAAACCTAAAAAAAAAAGCAAAGGGAAAGGCTGCAGTGTTCAATTTCCCAATTTCAACTTTGTTCATCGGTTAAACCTAAAAATAAACAAATGGAAATTATGCCTTGTTCAATTTCCTAACGTCAACTTTGTTCCTCGATTAAAGCTAAAAAAAAAAATGGAAAATTGGGTTTGTTCAATTTGATAATCTCAACTTTGTTCATCGATTAAACCTTAAAAAAAGAAAAATGGAAAATATGCTTTTTTTAAATTCCTAACATCAACTTTCTTCAGCGATTAAAGCTAAACAGAGCAAATGGATAATTGGCTTTGTTCAATTTGATAACCTCAACTTTTTTCATCGGTTTAACCTAAAAAAAAAAGGGAAAATATGCTTTATCCAAATTCCCAACCCTAACGTTCTTGCTGGATTACAGCTGTAAAAAGCATATGGAAAGTCTGATTTTCTCCAGTTCGATAACCTTAACTTTCTTCCTCAATTAAGCCAAAAATGAATCAAGTGGTTAGTTATACAAACAACGCTGCTCATTGACAAGTTAGAAATGCTTAAATCCTATGTCATGGGTTGCCAGTTATACATTGAAATATAGGATATAGGAAAGAAATATCTGACTGTACCTGGTTTTAAAGGGTTTCTTTGTGAGAAAGACAAAAGGACTAGCTAAATTTGGGGCACTTATGTAATAATTAGAATAGTTAATATTACATGTTTAAAACACATGACGTAATATGTCATGTTGGATGAAGGAGCTAGCCGTGGGACTTGCTGTAGTCATTCAAATCATAAACAGGACGTACAATGCAGTGTCAACAATGTGACATTTTTCTTAAGCATCAACACATTGCCTCAGCATGTGAAAGTTTGTGACGTCACCGGATGCAGGTGTCTTCCGAGTTTGTGACGAATCTTATATAAACTAAGCATACGATATCTGTGATATCGATAAGTTAGTCAGTTCATATCTATACTTCACCAGAATTGGTCATCTGACCAACCCAGCTTCCTCCAGTGATGGAGATGTTTAACTCTGTTGTTTTTATAGAATAAATACTTTAAAGCTAATAAGATGTATTCTGTTATCCAGTTACACACATCTGAAACAACACATACTCAATGTGTGCTTATAACAGTAGCACACCAATAAATGGTGGCAGCGGTTAAACTCTAAGAATTAGAGAAAGATCTTCAAGACTTCAAAATAAAAGCTGTAAAACCAGAGAAAGATCTTCAAGACTTCAAAATAAAAGCTTTAAAACCAGAGAAAGACTTCAAAATAAAAGCTGTAAAACCAGAGAAAGATCTTCAAGAACTCAACATTATCTACATGAATCTACAATTTTGACTAAGTATTATAGTCCAACGGAACAGTTAACATTAACAAATATTATGAATACCAACTGAATCTTCAATCAACATCCTAGGAAACCCAAGGACTGGCATTCAACAATTGCAAAACATACCCAGGAAGCACTACATTCAACAAGAAACTCGAACGAGACATCGCTAACAAAACATCAAGAGAGAGAGAGAGGACGTGTCGGCATCACACAGACCCATATATAAGCTAAGTACAAATTTTTGAATTCATTCCAGTTTGGGCAGTGAAGTGTAGTTATCACGAGTCGTTAGTCGATTATTACTGGGGTGAGTGAATTGCTAATCCTCGTTAAAGGAAACTCCGAATTCTCATTTAGAATTTTTCTTTCTTTGTGCTAATTCCTTTTTCTTTCAGAAATTCTCGGGAAATGTTTTGGGATTAGTAACATTGTTTGGGGAATTTTGTTATACATATGCGTTTACGCAGTGGGAGTCTGTACTCATATAGATATTTTGATAGAATTGCAAGGGGTCGAAGAGATAGGAAAAAAAATACAGCAGTCATGACTCCCCCTGTGAGTCCTTCCCCTGGACCTAGTGGTGTAGGCCAGACTAATCCTCCTCCAATTGTGACGCTTGTAAATGCCAGGTCAGCAATCCTTCCTTTTCAGGGTCGAGTCAACGGGTTCTTGCCACAAAATGTGGAGTCATGGATTTCATCCGTCGATGCCCATTTAAATGCCAAACAAATCGTAGACCCTTTTGTACAATTACAAGAAGCTAAAAGTTTTATAGATTTTTCTAAGGGGGATGCGAGTGCGTATTTAAGACGTGTTTCATTTCAAGAAGCAGTTACTTGGGATGATTTCAAAGTTGGGTTACGCGCGATCTATGGGGGTGAGGAAGCCTTGGATGTAGTATTAACGTTACGAAATACACTTAATCAAGCCACTATGAATCAGCTTAATGTTATTGAGAGAGCAGCTCTCATAGCTGATAGGCTTAACGAATATCAGGACATTTTAGGTCATTCCACTTGGGTTACTAACGATAACATCTCCGTGAAAGATTTTTTACGATTAATGTATTTAACTTGCATGACACTTATGTTGCCTGAAGCTTTAGTGCGGTGTTTTGATAAGAAGTTAACGCCTGCAAGTACGGAATTGGATGTCTATAAACAGATAAAGAAACACATGTCTAAGTGTCCAGATCTCGATCCCGTGTTAACTCAAGTTTTTGCAAAGAATGAAACAAAACCACAAACAGTGAACGTAGTTAGCAGTCCAGTAGCGGGAATGACGTGTTATAACTGCAAACGTCAAGGTCACTTAAGCGCAGACTGCAGAACGAAATTTTGCTCAATTCACAACACTGCAACGCATTCATATAGTCAGTGTTACTCGCGTAAGACACAACAATATCCCAGAAATACACAGTCAATTCCACAGTCAGTTCCATATGGAAATAAAAAGAAAAATCCTCATTTTAACAATAAGAAGAAACAACCAAATGTCAATGCAGTTCA
The DNA here is from genome assembly GCF_036898095.1 of Palaemon carinicauda. Taxonomy (NCBI): domain Eukaryota; kingdom Metazoa; phylum Arthropoda; class Malacostraca; order Decapoda; family Palaemonidae; genus Palaemon; species Palaemon carinicauda. The sequence continues at coordinate 27,955,340 of NC_090735.1, forward strand.
GAGTCCAAAACAAACAAACACTTCTTCAAATATCGCTGAGCCTGGGTCGTCAAACCAGACCTCGCAAGGTCAAACTAATTTTCAGAATGTGCAGAGCAAAGCAAATACCACATAGTTAACTCTAGAGGGGAAGAGAGTGATGTTGGGTCAAGGTCATTCATGTCAACATCAATAGTATTGAATAATCAATTTAATGTTTTATCAGATAAATGTGAGACAATAGATTTTCCTATGAAACACACGGCCGAATTAAGTAAAACAGTGCATGCTCCCGTAGATTTGCAACGAATTCATACAATAATAAGCCAAAATGAGTTACGGCCAACCTTATATGCTGTAAATTTAGAACACAAATCCTTTACGTTATTTTTTGACTCTGGTAGTCCACGTAATATCATGGATTTGAAGACACATCATTTGTTTTTTTTTAACTTTCCGATTGAAAAATCAGGAATTAGACTTTCAGGTATAGGAAATAATGAATTAAATGTCATAGGCATAACTCATGTTCAGTTCAGAGTCGGTAATCGCACGTTTGCCGATACATTTGTTGTTGTAAAAAACATTAATATGTATCCAGCTGTAATTATAGGATACCCATCTATGGGAAATCAAAACATTATCTTAGCTCCTGCCAAGCACGGCGTGTATATCAAAGGGAAATTCTATAAGTCTTCTAATACCTTAAAATCAGTTTTGGATAAAAAGGAGACGACAAATGTAACCGTAACCTACGTTGAAGAACCAATAACTTGTCTCACTAATAAAGAAATAATATACGCGACCCAGCAGAATTCTCGTTCACCCGTAATATCATCTTGCACACAATCTATCGAACCAAACCTACCTTCGAATTTGATAGTGCAAATAAAGAAAACATTATCGGGATCTGAAATATTAATCATTTCCGATACTTTGAAAACTAACGGATTGTCTGTCACACAAGCTATTTATACAGTAGGCTCACATCAACAATGTAATATCGAAGTCTGTAATCATTTAAATAACACTTTAGTAATTCACAAAAATCAACATATAATGTGGATGTAGAAGTTTATAAACATCGTATTCTTACCGTTGCTGAAATCAATCACTCTCAATCAGTTGCGGATGAATCCCTTTTGCGATCTATTAAAAATAAAATCAATAAGGACATTCAAGACGAAGAAATTCAGCAGAAAATTTTTGAACTTTTAACTAAATATCATGATGTTTTTTCCACTACGGATGGATCCTTAGGAAAAACAGATGTGATCGAGCATCAAATAAGGTTAAAGGACAAGCAGAAAATTATCTATGTACCCTCGTACAGACTCCCTATGAAATTCCAGAATGAAATAAATGATGAAGTAGGTAAAATGTTAGAGGAAGGAGTCATTAGAAAATCAAACAGCCCTTATAATTTTCCTTTAATAGTTGTACCGAAAAAAGATCGAACATGGCGTATCTGCGTCGACTTTCGTCGTCTAAACGAGGAAACGATCCCTGATCGATTCCCAGTGCCATGTACTGACGATATTTTGTCTTTGTTAGGTCAGAATAAATATTTTACCAGTTTGGACTTACTTAAAGGCTTTCACCAGATATCATTAGAAGAAGATAGTATCCCATACACAGCCTTCAGCACAGCCAGGGGACATTATGAATTTTTACGGATGCCTTTTGGTTTACGTTGTGCTCCTGTAACATTTACAAGAATGATTAAAATAGTGGTTGGAGACTTGTTAGGGGATATATTGCATGCCTATATGGATGATCTTGTAATCTTTTCCAACACCTTAGAAGAACATCTACGTAAGTTAGAACTAGTACTACAGAGATTAAGACAACATAACTTAAAGGTAAAGATTAGTAAGTGTGAATTTTTCAAAACAGAATTAATATATTTGGGTTTCATGATGTCAAGCCAAGGTCTTAAAGTAGTCCATGATAAGGTGTCGGCTATACGTAATTTTCCCATACCTACTAATGTCAAGGGAATACAGCAATTTCTGGGTTGTAGTGGATATTAAAGGCGTTTTATACGCAACTATTCAATAATAGCCGCTCCTTTAACTGATCTTACGAAGAAGGGCGTAGATTTCATATGGTCTGAGCAACATCAACAGGCGTTTAATACTTTGAAAGATGAACTGTGTAGTTCTCCTATCTTAAAATTTCCTGACTTCGGTAAGAAATTCGTCATTGCAACAGACGCCTCAGACTTAGGAGTAGGAGGGGTATTGCTTCAGCAATATGATAAACAATTTTTCCCGATAGCTTTCTATTCTTGAAAATTGAGAACTTCCGAAAGTAAGTATGCAGTAATAGACAAGGAAGGGCTAGCTATTGTTAATTCGCTAGTGCATTTTAAGTTCATAATTTACGGTTATCCCGTTAAGGTTCTTACTGACCATAAACCACTAACAGAGTTCTTTAAAGGCTTCAACCACAGCCCTAAACGAACTCGGTGGCATTTGATCATTCAAGATTTTGGCGCAAGAATCAGGTATTTACCTGGGAAAGCAAATATCATTGCCGATGCATTATCACGCAACCCTGTGTCATTTTGTACGGAGCCTTTAGCTGAATTAATAGATATATCAACATCCATGCCTATTGTAAAAACAATATCTGAACAAGAAGATTTAGGCTGGAGCGCTGAATTGTTACAGACTGAGCAAAGAAAAGATCAGAAAATAGAAACAATTATAAATGCTTTGAAAGGCAATCATAAGGAAAAGGAATATATCAAGTATAAGCAGCAGAATTATATAATCAAAGATAATATTCTGTGTAGGACTGTGACAAGGAAAACCCGCAATACACCACATGTAACTAACGACCAGGTAGTAGTACCAATCTCACTTATTTCCACTGTCCTGAATTGGTTGCATTCAAATCCATTACATGGACACCCTGGGTTCTCATTAATGTCACAGAAAGCCAAATCATTGTTTTATTGGCATACAATGCTTACAGATATAAAAAGACACATAGCTAATTGTCGCACATGTCAGGAAAACAAAGGGCATACGAAAACACCTGTCAGCCTAGGAGCTTATCCTGTGCCCAATCAACCCTTTGAAAGAATACATTTAGATTTGTTAACAGGATTTTACGAGTCAGACAGAGGAAATAAGCACCTCTTAGTAATTATAGATGCTTTAACTCGATATACAGAACTAATAGCGCTTAAAACTAAAACTGCGATTGAATGCGCTAGGAAGTTTTACGAGTGTTACATTTGTAAACATGGAATTCCACACATGATAATCTCAGACTCGGGTGGTGAATTTAATAATCACTTTCTTACCTCATTGTGTGAATTCCTCAACATAAAGAAAATAAATACCATGATATATCACCCAGAGTCGAATGGGCTAGTGGAAAGAGCAAATAGGAAGATATTGAATATATTGAGGGTAACACTAGGGGGATCAGACCCCAACTGGGATATTGCAATACCGGCGGCACTGAGTACTCTGAATCATTCATATCATATATCAATTAAAATGTCACCGCATGAAGCATTGTATGGTACCCCAGTTAGAATGCCTTTCCATGTATTAACGCCTACAACTAATCTATCAAATCCTTTAAAAGAATGTATAAATGCAAGTATAAGTCGATATGATATCCTTCGAAAGAATTTAAAAGAATCACAAATCATAATGTAAAGGAATCATGATAAAACAGCGAAACCAACTAAAACATATACCGTGGGTGATAACATATATGTTCAAATCAATGTACGAAAAGGGCTCAATTATAAACTAACACCTAAATTTGAAGGCCCATTTAACATTTTGGAAACATTACCGGCCAATAGGTTTAGAGTTCAAAACGTATCCCAACCCACGGATGAGAGAATAGTACCGTTGGCTCACATAAGAAATTAAAAGGAAAAGAGAGGAAAAGAAGTGAGGGGAAATTTTTTTTTTATTTTATGTGATTAAAAGTTTCTTTTTAATACAGGAGTAATTACATATATTTTTCTCGTTACAGGTTTCCAAGATGAATTTTTTGTTGTTGGGAGTGATATTGTTCGCTCAGACATTTTTCTCGTGTGGGATGAGCTCTAAAACTAAAAGTATAAATTTTAAATATGGCACTATAGTTGAAAGACAAGAAGACATTTTTATTACATCAACCAACGTAATTGTAGAAGTGAATATGCAAGCAATTTTTCTTCAAGAGAATGATGTCACTAGCTTAAGAACCGCCATTTCAAGATTTTCTGCCTCATTGGATGAGTTGCATAGAAGACATTTTCATTTGACTACAGAGAGTTTGCTTCGATCAACATTAAAAGTTGCAGAGATGCTATCTGATGACTTGAAAAATGAGACTTACGAGACAGGATCTTTGGCTTATGACCTCTTGATGTGGACTGTAGGACACGAACATAAAGAAAGACGGAATCCGTTTATTTATGCTGCATTAAGCATCTTTGGGTCTGTTGCAAGTTTAGGTTTAGGAATTTCCAATCGTCTTAAAATTAGTAATCAAAATAAGAAAATTGAGTTCTTGACTCATGAAGAAGAATTGATTATGTCAGAACTAAGGAATCAGTTAGCTTCAATCAATAAAATTATGGATTTGGTAAATGAACGTTCAAATAATATCGTTCAAATTATGGAAGTACAGGATTTGTTGGCAACATTAACGTATTATGATTCAAAGATAGATCACATACATAACAGAATTGCACATATCATTGAGAAATCCAAGGATTATGTAGAAGCTATCACGTTAGCAACTAAAGGTGTATTGTCGCCCCATTTGTTGCCTATAAGTTACTTAAAGTTAATTCTGGAGAACGGAAGGGATAAACTAGGCTATGTTCCTTTGTTAGACGAACATAGGTTAGAATTTTATTACAGCCTAATTACAGTAAACGTAGATAATAACAAGATTATGATTACAATTCCCTTTGATTCTTCTGATGCCTGGCAATCTTACAGGATATCACCATTTCCGACTTTCATGACGAATCACTCAAATCCAGTAATATCCAGTTTGACAGGACACGTATTGATTTCCCCAGACAAGGAAACATATACGGTCATTAAAGACTTAAATCAATTAACTCACTGTTCAGACGCAATGGATAGAAAAATATGTACAGCTGACTCATTTGAATTCCATAAAAACTTAATGGATTCATGCGAGTTAGGTATAGTGCTAGACGGTGCTCTCTCCCATACAAGTGAAAATTGTCTGGATAAGCTTTATCCCTTTGACAATAATGAGTTCAATTGCAGACTGAACAATGGCTCGTGGATACAATACGACAAGGACGGCTTCAATGTATCATGCCCTGACGGATCCACGTCCTTCACACACATCTTCGTCGCAGCAGATGGTTGTATCGGGACTTCCCCTAATTCCATGGTGACTGGTCTACGGACACTCATCAGAGAACGAGCCTACTTCGTGAACTTCACGTGGACCTCTACAATGCCAGCACTCCCTCTCCCGTATAACAGACATGTGGCAAAGCGGTTGTTGAAACTTACCGAAAGGGACCACCTGTCACCGACTTATAAGGAAATCCTTCACCACATACTACTAGCAGGATTGGCGTTTACGGTGGTAATATTTATCGCCGTGAACATCCTTGTTTGGCGTAGGTTACGGCACAGCATGCAGCTACAAAGGAACGATTCGCCTAGTCCCGACAATACTCCATACTTGATTCAATTCAAAGCCGTTTGAGTGGCCACCTCATTCGCTAAAGGAGTAAATTGTCGGGAAGTGTTTGTAAGAAAAGCTGTTAGTACGCTAGTAATATGTAATTGAAGAAATTTTCTACATTTGCATTGTTAAAAATACATTTAAAACAACATTTAAAAAAAAAAAAAAAAGATATAAATCATTTTTTCTCTCGGCATCTAATAAAAATATAAAAGCCGGAATGTTAAAAAGAAAAGAGAGAAAAAAAAATATATAACAGAATCTATGGGCATCTAATAAAATATATCAGCCCTATATATAAATATATATATATATATATATATATATATATATATATATATATATATATATATATATATATATATATATATATATATATATATATATATGTACGAAACCGTGGTACGTGTACGTACCAGGAATTCGTGTTTGTGCACTAAAAAATTTAGTATTATGTTAATATGTTTCTAACAAAGGTAACAATTATTATTCTTTAACAAGTTACCGAATCATATGTAAGTCAGTAGTTTTTTTTTTTTTTGGTACCATATAATCATTTGCTAGCAATGTACCATATATATGATCTTTATTTTATCATGCATTTTTCTTTTTGCTTTGGTAATATCTTTTTCATATGCATTATTGTTATTATTTTTTTAATGTGCCTATTTGGACATTCGTCCTCGGTTGATTATGGCTAAAGTTAAACAAAGAATAATACATATGTCCAGTCACACCTAGTAACCATGTTTTGGCTTGTTGTTAAATTTTTGTGAAAAAATTGAGATAGCTGGCCGAGCTTATGTAATAATTAGAATAGTTAATATTACATGTTTAAAACACATGACGTAATATGTCATGTTGGATGAAGGAGCTAGCCGTGGGACTTGCTGTAGTCATTCAAATCATAAACAGGATGTACAATGCAGTGTCAACAATGTGACATTTTTCTTAAGCATCAACACATTGCCTCAGCGTGTGAAAGTTTGTGACGTCACCGGATGCAGGTGTCTTCCGAGTTTGTGACGAATCTTATATAAACTAAGCATACGATATCTGTGATATCGATAAGTTAGTCAGTTCATATCTATACTTCACCAGAATTGGTCATCTGACCAACTCAGCTTCCTCCAGTGATGGAGATGTTTAACTCTGTTGTTTTTATAGAATAAATACTTTAAAGCTAATAAGATGTATTCTGTTATCCAGTTACACACATCTGAAACAACACATACTCAATGTGTGCTTATAACAGTAGCACACCAATACATGAAGGTCGATGAATATGCCCTATTTTCGAAGGAATAAACAGCATTTGTATTTATAAATTGTTCTCCTTTTCATTTGTGTTGTTGACCTGTAGGGATAGATTTTCCAAATGTGAACCCTGGCGACTTTTTGATATTGTTTTATCAAAGGCCACTTAAGAGTTTTGCTCATAAGAGACACTGTTGTTGTTTGTTAGTCCATATTTACAAAGGTATTGATGAACGTCGCAAATATGTAGTGGCTACTTGAAGTTATTTTCATTTAACTATTTAACTATAGGTCCTTCATTTTCTTTATTTCGTAGCATATGGGAGTTGAAGATAATTTTTATCTATACTGAGGAGGCCATCTAAGCTTTGAAAACGATTATTTTGATATCCTCTGACAGAATGGTCTTTGTTGTCGCCACGACTGATGTGCAACATCAGTGACAGCATTGATTATACCAAAGGATTTGAAGCCCTTGCAGTTATTATTATTATTATTATTATTATTATTATTATTATTATTATTATTATTATTATTATCAATTGCCACGGTAATAACTTTAGTAGGAAAAGCAGAATGCTATAAGCCCAGGAGCCCTAACAGGGAAAATAGCCCAGTGAGGAAAGGAAACAAGGACAAATAAAATATTTTAAGAACGGTAACATTAAAATAGATATCTCCTATATAAACTATAAAAACTTAAAAAAAAACAAGAGGAAGAGAAATGAAATAGAATAGTGTGGCCGAGTGTACCCTCAGGCAAGAGGGCACTGAAACACCAACACGTTGGGCTGATGAATCTCCATCCGTTTGATATCAATAAAACCAACACAAACACTCGGCTGATTGAATGCGTCTCGTCTAAAAATGCTGAAAAGGTTAAGAATTAGGTAAAAACTATAGATAAACGTATTTGTCAAAATAGTTTTTTTTTATCAAGTGCTTATTAATAATTTCTATATTCTTTTATAGAATTCCTTTTTTAAAAATGGATTATTGATGGCCATTGTGAAAAAAATAAGTAAATATTTCGACCTACAGATAAATATCCGCTAAACAGATGTTAGTTTAACAAGTTTCAATAAATTCAAACATAGCTGCTGCTCTTTAAAAGACCTGTCTGTTAATATTTTCTCTCTATATGTCTGTTACTAACGTCCCTTCCAGACCTGATTGTCTGTATTGAACAAAGTATTACACAAATTTATTTATATTTTGTTTTCTAATGCATATTTTAATCCCATTAACCACTGCTATGTCCAATATATGATTAATACATCCACTACAAACTAATGGAAATCATGCATTTGAAGGATTTTTATATGCTGCACACCTTCTGTGTAATTTAGACGATCTTAATCTAAACTAATAACTAATAAATAATAACTAATAACTAATAACTAATAACATTATTTTGAAACGAATAAAAATGGAAATATGATAATGCCTTTAGAGGTGACCCAAGCCAGATGGAAACAGAAACAAGAATAGAATATAAATAAGTTGAGGATTGAGAAAGCAACAGAATCTTGAATGGTAAGACATTATTAAGGAGATTAGATAACGGAGATAGATAGAAAATGCTAAGATTTATCGGCGAAGAAAAGAAATAGTCACCTAACTGTTAACTGTAAAGTAAGTACTGAGAGAGAGAGAGAGAGAGAGAGAGAGAGAGAGAGAGAGAGAGAGAGAGAGAGAGAGAGAGAGCGTTATAAATACCATCATAACTGACTTTGATATTTTTTTTTTTTGCTGGCAGAATTACTGATTTCCAAATTCATGTGAACGAATCTGTCACCCGTTCATAAGACTGTAAATGGAATATAAACAATTGAAAGGCTCTAAGTAATTACTGCTTAAAATAGAATTCATTACACAGTTTATGATGATGTGATGCTTCAGAATTAATCTGTGGTTGCTTCAATAATAAGGTGATTACAATTACCTAAATTTCATAATCATAGCTTTCATGCCGATCTTTGAAGGATATAGTTTAGCTCTTATTAAATTTAATGAACTGTCTTGTATTCATCTTCATCCTATGGAAATATAAATACATTTTAGATATATAGTTAATGGTTAACATATATAATTCAATGAATTATTTGCTTTAATCTTTTTTTAATATGGCAGTTGGAAGTTTTCGCTTATTATTAATTTTTTTTTTTTTTTTTACTAATTTTATCGATATATATGTGATAATCGAAACTATTTATTGGGGGGGGGGGGGTTAAACGCTTCTTCCAATCACATACTAGGTATATTAATTGTCAAGACAATCATTTGAAAAAAAAAAAAAAAGAGGCTTTTCTAACTAATGTCGGATTTTGAGGGTAAATAAATATAAAGGACAATGCCAAGGAAATATTCTTTAAAAACGCTATCTCCTCATGTCGGAAAAAAATCAAACGAAAAGTTCTATTTAGTAATTTTATCTCTTCTGTGGAATTAATATGAGTCCAAAAGTAATATATGGCAAACAATGAAGGTCAGTAGTGAATAGGTGGAAGGTTATTAACACTGATGAGACTTTTAGTTTCAAGAACTTCATTCTGCCAGTCTTTGGGTGACCGATGCATTATGACTTCCTTATCATCTCAGGTATTCCAGGAACAATAACACTACAAATGTTGACATGATAAACCGCAATACCTTATTATCATCTAGAGATCACGAATATTCACTTTCTTATTTATTATAGGCATGAAAACAGTATTGGTGACCTTGATATTTTATTCAATGAAATAGCATTATTTTAAGGGGGATCTCTTGTAAACACCCTAACCTCTGTATTCAATTTTTTTTAATGAGGCGCATTTGCACTGACTCGCAGCGTTGCCCTGTTAGCTCGGAAAAGTTTCCTGCTCTCTGGATGATTAGAAGGAACTTGTCCAACCTATCAGCGATCAGGAAACTATTCCGAGCTAAAAGGGCACCCCTGCGAGTCGGTGCAAGTCTGCCTCGCTAAAAAGGATTGACTATAGTGTCTAGCATAATCACAGTACAGTGCGTTGTATTTTTGTATACCCAAGGAGAGATGAGACAAGTTTCCCGATATTATTACTAGATAGGGAGTTAATTCAACAAAAGATAGATTCAAATTTTACAAAAATCTTACCGAAAAAATTTACTATTTTGCCTCTTGAAAAATTAAAGCTTATATAAAAAATTTGCTTTTTACATGAAATAAAATAAATACTGCTGAAGATAAGTTTTAATGTTCAATGATGGACTATATTTGAATATTGCAAACAAACATGTGCTCGTAAAGTTAATAATAATAATAATAATAATAATAATAATAATAATAATAATAGTAATAATAATAATAATGTTTTTTTTTAATTTTCACACTAGTATAATGTAAATAATAAATACTTCTGAAATTAAATCTCAAAATTCATCGTAAGGGGAGAGAGAGAGAGAGAGAGAGAGAGAGAGAGAGAGAGAGAGAGAGAGAGATCATCTGCTAGAAGTAGGATAATAGTCTTTTAAATCAACATTCTGAATTCTTTTCTTCGTTTGGATGCAAAATTTCATTAAATGTGAGAAAAGACTATAATGGAACTCGGCCGTGAAGCGGAAATACTTCAAGGGGTGCTCGTAATTACTCAATTTGCCTTCCTTCTTGTTTGTGTGTGTGAGAGAGAGAGAGAGAGAGAGAGAGAGAGAGAGAGAGAGAGAGAGAGAGAGAGAGAGACTGTGATTTAATTCTATAATCTGTGAACATATCTTTCAATACATTGTAGGAGGTGTTGGGTTAAATTGAAAATTACATCACTGCGCTATTGAAAAATTATTATTTTTTTTCTGCGGGAATTGAAAATACGTCTCCAAGTTCTCGGAAATTATATCAAAATCGGACTCTAGCCTTCAAAACTAATTGAATTCCAGTAATGACTATACGATGAACTCATTTACTGAATATCTCACAGAATAAATTACTCGACGGCCTAAAATCCAATGAAAAAAAAAATAATTACTACAAATCTCAGTTACACGAGTTTTCATTATTCTAGAATACAGTAGTCGTTAATTGATTCGGAAACTAAAAATTTTACATTTCGTTTGTTTGTACGTTGTTGATTGATTTGATTTCTTTATAATTAAATATATATGTATTTATATATATATATATATGTATTTATATATATATATATATATA